>NC_136485.1:50472354-50712354 GCF_053919585.1 Euprymna scolopes | reverse complement strand
CCAGTTAGGACGACTAGTTATCTCCTCTTCCTCTATATGAACTTGTGACTGCACGGTCAAACTTTCGAAAGCTAAGATATGCTATTTTTTATCTATAATCTTGATATCGCAAAAACTTACGTATTGCATACATTATTTTCTATTCGATTATTTATTTTTTCCAGGTTTGACTAAATTCCTGAGCATTTCAACTGTACTTATCTTTCTTTTGCTCTTTTTTCTGTTGTTTTTTTTCTCCAAATTATATCTGAACACTGAAAAATGTTTTTTCTCAGCAGTGCCCATTTTTTTAAACCAGTATAAACTTAGTACCCAAGCCACATTGATCTACTCTTAACCAGCTTTTAAACGGGTTCTTCCAAAGTAAAGAAATACACAAAAAACGACCTCACTAATTGAAAGTTCCATTACGGTATCTTATAAAGGTAAAGCTCGAATGCTCAAATTATCCTCTATCGATTTTAGATAAAGCCCAAAATAAGAGAAATAAAATGTGTACGCATAATTATGTGAGGGGAGATTATTTTCAAGTATTCTCCTAAAATGAGAACGGAGTAACGGTCTTATATAATGTAGATATTAATAAGTCCTTACATTTTTATTTTATTATCATTTCTCTCTATTTATTTATTAATTTACTAGTTTATTTATCTATTTCATTTTAGTTGTTCATGGAGATTAGATAATACACTGTGGTTGTGTTATCGACAGCTCCAGTAAATCTCGCTTTTCCTTTTTTGCCCCTCAGCCCTCATTTCCAATGAATAATTTTTCTGAAAAAGGGCGATGAAAAAGCTGCTTTCCAGGTCGGTAATAGTTCGTGAACAGTAGTCTGAAATGTCGGATTTTTTTCTGTTTCTATGTCTATCTTTGTGGCCACGTCACTAGTAAGGTTGCTGGAGGTAAACGTTTCATCTGGGCTAACGTTACCCCCCTGACAGTCAGGGGACGAACATTTGTTAAGCACTAACGAGGCTATCCTATCAGCAGGTATAAAGTACTGGGGCTGCTATATTGCCATCTGGTGTATGGATTCTGGACCATGCATTAGGTTCTTGTTGGGCCTCTCGATGCCAAACTAGTGGGCAATTCTTACGCCTTTAACATAGCATGTGCTACAAAAAAATCCTCTTATTCTCTCTCTCTTACATTCCCTCTTTGACCTACTCTAACCAAGTCTGTCGCCCTGTTCCACAAGCCCCCAAAACTCAACATAAAATATCTAAAAAAAAACACGAACAAACCTAGAACCCCATCCTCCAACGTAGACCCCTACTACCACGTCTCCTTCTCCAACAGCATGGGTCTAGGTTCCAACCTTCCAGAGGTTGAAACCCAATTACAGGAGGCGAAACCGGACTTACTCCTTCTAAGCGAAACTTGCATAGGGCCGACCATTCCCTAGATGAGTTCATAATAAAAGGATATTCTAATTTGACATCTAAATCTGACCCCAAAATCGCCATGGACATGGAATATGTGACTACATTAAAAATGGCTTCCCGTGTGGTAGAGATATTTCCACAAAAGACCCTAAATTACTTTATATGTCCTTCCGAGTTGAACCTTCTTACACCAGCGCATTCATATTTGCTGTCTATCGCCCCCACAACAGCGGGGTACTGTCCGAAAGAGGATATCTGAGAAAATTAACCTCATCCTTTCTGCTCATCCTTCGCATACCATTCACATTTGCGGTGACTTCATTGTCAAAATGTGGAATGCCTGACCCATTAAAATAAGACATATGATGAGGGGAAGTTCTGTCATGATGTAGCCATTGCCTATGACCTCACTCAGATTGTTCATGACCCCACCCGTCTGCCCAATACTACTGGTCAGTATGCAAGACGTCTAGACCTTTTTCTCACAACTGTCTCTGAACTATGTTCATGTTCCGTTCTATCTACGCTCAGATCCTCCGATCACAGAGTTTTATCAGTTAAGATAAACATGATATTCAATAATCTTCAGATGTACCTCTCCACCGTACTGTATATCGACACGCTATGGCTGACTAAGACAGCTTCCGTACATTCATATCTGATCTACCCCTGCATTCAATGTTTAAAAAGGATGTATCCTCTGTAGTATCAGACCTTACCGAATGGTATATTGTAGGCATATACCGATTCATACCATCCAAAAAAGTCCAATAAATACCTAACAGCCAGCCATAGTTCTCCCCAAAATATGCCGTATCCATTGCGCACAGAAATCACCTTTTCCATAGCTACCAACATAATAGATGTACTGAGACTAAAGCTGTCTTCAGGACTGCCAGCAACCACTGTAAAAGAGTATACAAAATGCAAGAGAACTATATGCTCAGTCTGTTAAATCCCAAGTTGTTGAGCAGCGGATTGGTTCCCACCAGTTCTGGCAAATAGCAAACAGTATCCTGAACAGATTCGTGCGTTCCATCCCAACAGTCATCATTGGACCTGAGGTCATCTCATCAGCATCAGACAATGTCAAACTATTCGTCAAGAACTTTGCAGCTAACTCTATCTTCTGCGACGAAGCGCATCGACTCACCGTATTTCCTCCTACAACAGACAACGCCTTATCCAACATACTAATATATGTGCACGAGGTGGCAAAATAAATCAAGAACCTTGATTCCAGTAAAACAACTGGCCCAGACGGCATTCCAATTATTATGTTGAAAAAGCTTCGACCAGAATTGTCCCCATACTTACAAAAAGTTGCCTTAAAGATAAGTGCTTTTCAACACCATGGAAAACCTCGTCAGTATGCCATGTATTTAAGAACTCAGGTGATATTCACCCCCTTTAAGTACATACCAATACTTCTCTTGTGTATCATGCGTAAGTTACTGGAATCCAGCAGAAATAACCTCCTTAGTGACATGCTATATGCTTTCCGTTCTGCTAGATCTACAGCTGATGTGATAACAGTTATATCCAGGAGGATTAGTGAATCTCTTGACAAATACTTCCTTTCTAGGGCAATTGCTCTTGACATATCTAAGGCCTTCGATAAGGTTTGGCATAAGGGCCTACTTCACCAGATTTTCTCAATAATTAAATCATGTCTCTCTGATAGGTTCATAAGAGTAGTGGTTGATGGGTAGTAATCAGGGGCCTAGATTATTAATGTTGAATTCACCCAGGGGTCAATCCTTCCCCCACCCCAAAACACATACGTTGACATCTATGTTGATGACACGACCATCAACGGCAACACATCAAAGGCCGTAAATGACAACTCTCTCCCTGATTCCCTCTCCTCGGATCTTGCGCGTGTATTTCGATGGGGGAAGAGATGGCTGGTTACTTTTAATACATCTAAACCAAACTCCTTACTTTACATCATCAACGCTCTGTTTCCCATCTAGCATCAATTGAAATGGACGGCTCAGGTCTTGTGGAGGCTTCATGTTTTTACAAGCTCCTGCGTTTGATCTTTACTCCTGATCTGGAGTGGAACACAAATATAAAATCTGTTGCCCGGTCCGCTGGGAAAATGGTAGGAGTCTTCTACCGCTCCAGAAGATATCTTCTACTAATGCAATTCTCTATCTCTATAAAACCCAAGTACGTCCAAAGATTGAGGACCGATGCAAAAGCTGGGCTGGAGCTTAAAAAAAAACGGCCCTTCCTTCCTTGACCAAGTACAAAATAGACTTCGTGGATTAGCGGGGGATGCGCTCTTCTCTTGCCTACAACCTCTCTCCCACAGAAGAGACGTTGCGAGCCTGTCTTTGCTTTATCGTTATTTCCATGGCAAGTGCTCGTTCGAGTTCCAATCTCTGACCCCCCATGTCAATCCTTTATGATAAACACCCGTCTACCTAAGACTGCTCTTTATCTGTGCCTAAATCAAAACGTAGATTCCATGAACATAGCTTGTTTCTGAGAAGTGGACGCCTGTGGAATTCTCTTCGGTTTGCCTGTTTCCCACCTGACTATAACTTGGACGTCTTCAAGTCCAACATAAACAAATTCCTGATTAATCGCCACCTTAAGTAAACACTTTATCAAAACTCCAATTCCAACTATTACTACGATACTATCCCATAGATTATTGTACACACAATAACCCTTACCCCCGAGTGACTTACCGGCCATGATAAGTGGTGATCCCAATATAAAAAGGTGCGCATTTTTGAATTTTATCCAATACATGCCAGAGATTTGTTGGCTAAGACTTGATGAGACAACAATTATGGAAATTAGTAATTATTAACGTTATCGTTCAGAGATTCAGCATTCCTATCTAGTCGAAACTAACCGTCTGCAGACGGCCAGAAGTTACTTTTAATATGGTGAAATAACAACAATTATGTATGCTGAAGAAAACTGTCTCCAAATGAAAACGAAGTGCTTTTTAATCTCTTATGATAAGTATGTACAAACCTAGTACGTTCAAAGAAATGATTAACATATATATATATATATATATATATATATATATATATATATGTGTGTGTGTGTATATATATATTTATATATACATATGTGTGTATATATATAGTCATATATATATGTACGTGTATATATACATATATGTGCATATACACATATGTACATATATATATATTTATATATATATATATACATATATATATATATATATATATATATATATATATATATATACATAAATGTGTGTGTATCTGGGTGTGTTTGTGTGTGTGTGTGTGTGTGGATGTTCTATTTAAAAAAAAAAAAACAGTGACTTACGGAGATGCGTGCTTCAGGGAATTCTCCTCTAACCCATAGCTTTATTGCAGCTAAAAATCGACAAAAAACATATTTTACCCAGCTCTCTTTCTTATCCATTGTGCTGTGTAGCCATAGACACTTTTACTTTTTATTTTTATCGCTTATAAATTTACGAATATTTCTTGTTTTTTTACGGTAATAAGGTAAGCTAAGCGTCTTTACCTTGACGCTTATGTTTATGTTTTGGTAAAAAATAATATATATAATTAAATTCATTTAATTATGATTTTTAATCGTTTTTTAACGACATTAAATTTAATTTCAGTTTGCCCCCGTACTTTTGGCACATTCAATAGTTCCTCATTAGAACACGTTAAACTTTTGAGATAATATTATTTTGCTACTCTCTCGATTTTCCTCCTGACGAGAGGATAGCCGAAATAGCTCTAGAGAAACTTCCGCCTATGTTTTTTTAAAGCTTTATACAAATTTATTCCCTCCAAACATTTATTTAATTATATATATATATATATATATATATATATATATATATATATATATATATATATATATATATATATATATATACACTTTTCGTTTTATTTTACTTCAGTCGAAGTTATAAGAAATCAAGGGGCCCACGACCTGGGGCTAACACTTGAAGTCTATATTAGATACATAGATATTCGAATGTTCACGTTAAGTTCTTTATTTCTCGAACACTGAGTTTAAAAAGAAGTTGAGAACATAATTTTCCTCGCCTCAATTAACCATTTTCATATATTGTATTATATATTGTATTTTGATCTCTTGGTCTTACTGAATTCAAAGATAAGACTTTATCATGTCTGGTGGAGTATCCAGTTTCGTGCTGTTACTTGAGGTAACACCACTTGGAGAAGGTGCACCATTCCTCGTAAAAGCTACTATGGGTTACCCATAGCGAGGAGATCTTACTTGGGTAGCGAATATTTGGTCAGGATTTACTTCTGTGGAAAAAGTATCCCCATGCCAGATTGTTCTGACAAACCCCTGTACAGAGAGACATTAGACACTCGAGGGCAGTGTCTAATATATATATATATATATATATATATATATATATATATATATATATATATATATATATATATTTATTTATATATATTAGACATATATATATATATATATATATATATATATATATATATATATATATATATATATATGTTCTCCCTGGATCGCCACCTTGTCGTGGTGGAGAACCTTGTGTGTTCTGATGAACCTGAGAGCGATGCCGTCCGGAGCCTAGGCTCCTGGTAGGGCCACCCATGGCGGTAAGGTTGAAGGGGAGGTTCCAGACAAAGAGTGATCCAAAAGACCTCAACGGCTGATGCGGCGGATGATGACAATAATGACACAACGGCACTGAAGGCGGATGAAGGCTGCAACAGAAGAGAGTCTCCAGTCGTCGTGGTTCTCCATGACATTGGTATCAGGCCCTCCTCTGCCAAGGGGCCGTGTGGTGGCTGCAGGCGCATCAGTCTCCCCACGTTAAAAGACATCACGCGCAGGCGTTCTCCCGAAAGGGAACACATCCTACTCTACATCATGGATGGAAAAGTCTTGTGACAGTCTTAGTCATTAAGCTCCCGGACTGAGGCAGAGAGAGCTCTCCCTTAATTCCGGATAGAAAAAGTCCTGTGGCGACCAGGAAGTGGTGACGGGAGCAGGACAGTGTAGTCTGGCAGCTCCTAGCTGCAACCTGGCACATAGGCGGTGGGTGCCAGATTCAGTCGCTAACCTCACGGACCGAGGCAGAAAGAGTTTTTCGGCAGCTGCATCCATGACTGAGCAGCCCTGTTTAGGATCCACTCTGCTCACCCCAGTAGAGGAGCGGGGGTTAGAAAAGGTACCCCTAAAAATAGCCTGCCTCAAAAAACCCCGTCTGGACTACCGCATCCAGAGGGATCACCACCACGCGGTCGGAAAAAGGAAGAAAATTTATGCCTATATTTTGGAACCTGGAATGTGAGGACCCTCATGGACAACAAAACAAGTGATCGACCCGAAAGAAGAACTGCCATTATCTCAAGAGAGCTAAGGAGGTTCCAGATTGACATAGCTGCGCTCTCTGAAACCCGACTGGCTGACGACGGGCAGCTGAGGGAGGAGAAAGGCGGGTACACCTTCTTTTGGAAAGGAAGGCCTGCAGAAGAGCCGCGTATCCATGGCGTGGGCTTTGCTATAAAGAACAGCCTCATCCGCCACCTCAATGAGCCCCCTGTTGGCATCAACGAACGGCTAATGACCATGCGCCTGATGCTTGCGGGCAACCAAATGGCCACTGTGATTAGTGCGTATGCTCCAACACTTGATGCACATGATGAAATAAAGGAGCCCTTTTATGCTGACCTTGACACCATTTTATCCGGGGCCCCCAAGGGGGACAAGATTATCCTACTTGGGGATTTCAATGCTAGAGTGGGACGAGACCATCAGCACTGGAGAGGAACGCTTGGAAGAGAAGGAGTTGGGAACATTAACTCAAATGGTACACTCCTACTGACAAAGTGCTCAGAACATAACCTGATCATCACGAACACACTTTTCCGACAAAAACACGCATTCAAAACATCATGGATGCACCCTCGAAGTAAAATCAGACACCTCATTGACTATGTCATTGTCCGTGCCAAAGACCGCTGTGATGTGCTGAACACCAGGGCAATTACCAGTACAGACAATTGTTGGACCGACCACCGTCTTATTCGCTCCATCATGTCTATCCATTTAATGCGGAAGCAAAGGATGCAAAAAAGACAGAGTCGACCAAAGCTCAACATCGAGCAGCTGGGCGATATCACCTACCAACAACACCTCCAGGCGGCTCTTAGTGCGGACCTGCCTAAGCAGTATCCGCATGACGCTGAAGAGCACTGGGACAAGCTGTCTTCTGCCATCATGGACTCCAGTATAAGCATCCTAGGGCAGAAAAAGCGGAAACATCAGGATTGGTACGATGAAAACGATACCGAAATCCAACAGCTTATAGACACCAAGAGGCAAACTTTTATCACCTGGCAGAATAACATCAATTGCAAGGTTAAAAGAGCTGCCCATGCCAAGGCTAAAGCGGCTGTTCAATCGACAGTCAGGAAGCTGAAGAACATCTGGTGGATGAAGAAGGCTCAGGAGATCCAGCAGTTTGCTGACTCTGGGGACACCAGGAGATTCTTTGAAGCCACAAAAGTGGTATACGGCCCCAGCTACCCTTCTCTGACCCCCTTCGGTCTAAGGATGGGCTCACGCTGCTGAAAGGAAAGAGAGAAATAACAAATAGATGGAAAGAGCATTACAAGGATCTTCTGAACAGGGACACCACTCCAGAGATGGAGGCCCTTGAAAAACTCCCCCAACAGCCCATAATTGAGAGCATGGGAGAACCACCCAGTCTGGAAGAGGTGCGGGATGCAATTAGGAAGATGAAAAACAATAAGGCGGCTGGTTCTGACGGCATCCCAGCAGAAATCCTGAAGAAAGGCGGGCCTGATCTTCTCAGACACATCCATGCCCTGCTGCTCAAAATATGGGAACAAGAGAAAATCCCTGCACAACTTAGAGATGCCCTAGTTGTCTCCATCTTTAAGAAGGGAGACAAGGCAAACTGTGGGAACTACCGGGGCATTTCTCTCCTCTCTACCACAGGGAAAGCCCTAGCTCGGGTTTTGGCCAACAGGCTTACACCCCTTGCAGAAACCATCCTTCCCGAGTCCCAAAGTGGCTTTCGACCAAATAGAGGCACGATGGACATGATCTTCACTGCTCGTCAACTCCAAGAAAAGTGCAGGGAGCAAAATTTACCATTATACATGGCTGTTATAGACCTTACTAAAGCCTTTGACTCTGTGAACCGTCAAGCCCTTTGGCTGGTTCTTGCAAGGTTTGGATGCCCAGAGAGGTACATTCGGGTACTGAGACTGCTGCATGACAATATGTCAGCTACAGTCCTCAGTAGTAGTGGAGATGAAACAGAGCCCTTCAGGGTTGACACGGGAGTGAAACAGGGATGTGTCATTGCCCCAACCCTGTTCTCCATCTTCATTACTGCTATCCTCCATCTTACGGACAAACATTTTCCCCATGGAGTTCGGATTATGTACAGAACCGACGGCCGACTTTTTAACATCAACAGATTTAGGGCCAAAGGTCGAACGAACACCATATCCATTATGGAGCTACAGTATGCAGACGATAACGCCCTTGTAGCCCTCTCAGAAGAGGACCCACAGTGTACACTGGTTGCCTTCACGAGGGCGTACAAACAGCTAGGACTAACAATTAATATAAAAAAACCCAAATCCTCAATCAATCACCACCAAACAGTATTCCAGTCTCACCCCCAAACATCTCCATTGACAACGCTAGACTGGAAAATGTGGACCACTTCCCATACCTAGGCAGCATCCTATCATCAAAAGCCAACATAGATGATGAAATACAACACCGTCTCAGCTGTGCCAGTGGGGCTTTCTCAAGGCTAAGGAAGAGAGTATTTGAGAACCGTGACCTTCTGGCAAAGACCAAAATCATGGTATATAAAGCTGTCTTGCTGCCCACTCTTCTCTATGGATCGGAGACCTGGACCACACACAGGAGGCACGTAAAAACCCTGGAGACGTACCACCAAAGATGCCTCCGAAAAATCCTCAGAATTAGTTGGAAGGACCGACGCACCAACACCAGCGTCCTGAGTGAGGCTGACATTCCAACTATCACCGCTACTGTTGCTCAACGCCAGCTCAGATGGACTGGTCATGTTGTCCGAATGCCGGATCTCCGCCTCCCAAAACAGATTTTCTACTCTCAGCTTGTTGAGGGAAAGCGTGCCCAGGGTGGCCAAAAGATGAGGTATAAGGACAACATCAAAGCAAATCTAAAGAAGTTTCACATGGACCTTAAGACATGGGAGGACGTGGCTGGGAGCAGGTTGGCATGGAGGAGCGATGTCCACAAAGGTGATGCGCTTTATAGTAGTGACCTAAATAAAGCTGCTGAGGATAAACACAAGCACAGAAAGGACAGATTATTAACCAGATACACCCAACCCCACCCCACCACCACTACCTTTATCTGCCCAAATTGCACAAGACAAATTGGGTCTAGGATTGGGCTCTATGCTCACCTGAGGACCCACAGAAGCCACAACGGAGGACAGTCTTACTCGGACACGAGTGACCGCCGATGATATATATATATATATATATATATATATATATATATATATATATATATATATATATATATATATATATATTAGAGCAAATACAATATTGGTTTCTCACATGTTTCTTTTATAAATGATTTTTGAATAAACCTCTTACATATATAGCGATATTTAATATCATTTTAAGCGTTTTTCGATCTATTGAATATCGTCTTAAACCACTTCATTCATTTTTAGCAGGGCTTTCGCCAACCTGAACAAAATCTATTTTCGCATAATTGTTCTCTTCCAGTCATATCTAGTTCTTAAAGCTGCCAAGACAGCTTATGATACAGAGACGAGAACATCTGAGATGAAGACGCTTGCTTCCGACCAATTGCGGTTGATAACGAACATTTAAAAGCCTAAACTTATCCCTATCCTTATGAGCAAAAAAACAACATATGAATTTCTGTGAAGCGTGAGGTCGAATACTCA
Source organism: Euprymna scolopes (assembly GCF_053919585.1). Classification (NCBI taxonomy): domain Eukaryota; kingdom Metazoa; phylum Mollusca; class Cephalopoda; order Sepiida; family Sepiolidae; genus Euprymna; species Euprymna scolopes. The sequence goes on along the minus strand of NC_136485.1, from coordinate 50,701,980 downwards.
AGAGTCGAATCCCATTTAAACTAAATATTGTAATCCAAAATTTTATAAATGTGTGCTGCATTAATTAAACAATAATTAAAAACATCGTTGTTTTTGGATGTCTTTTACGCTCTTGTCTGCAGCGAGTGAATCGTAACGTGTAAAAAGTGGATTTTCGATAACCGGCACGGCACAGAGGTTTAGTGCCGGAGAAGATCCGCAACAAATCCAGACGCCGAAACTGCGTCAAAAAATAGTTATGTTTACTGCTTGGTTGCCTTCGACTGGCCTTATCCATCACAGCTTCTTGAGTCCGGGTAAAATTATTACAAGGGAAAATGACTGCCGATAATTTGACAGGATACACCAGCAGCACAAACATATGCGCCCGACATTGTGCGATATTAAAAGGCCAACTATGCTCCATGCTCGCCCCCATGTTGCCTGACTGATTCTGCAGAAACTGAGTGAATTGGGTTATGAGTATTTACCCTGCTACATAGTGATTGTAAATTTTCAAGGATCTTGACAAATTTCTGGCGAAAAATGCTTCAATGACTTCATCGATGTAAGTAGTCCTGATTTCTACGGTAAGGGGAGATATAAACTTGTTTCAATTTGGCAAAAATATTTTTGGATTTAAATGGTTCTCATTTCGATTAATAAAGTTTCTTAGGAAAGGAGCTATGGTCTTTTGAAGTTAAATGTCAATAAACATGTTTTGCGCCAACCTACGATATATATATATATATATAAATGTATATACATATATATATATACATATATATATGTATATATATAAGTGTGCGTGTGTATATACATATATATATATATATACTATATACACATTTATATGCTATATACACAATATATACCCTATATATATATACTATGTATATACATAAATATCTACATAAAAATGCATACATTTCTACATAAATATCCATAATATATATACACTATATATACATATATATAAACATATATATGCATATATATAGTATATATACTAGACATATATATCTACATTAATATACATACATATATCTACAAATAACATATATATATGTATATATATACAGAGAGAGAGAGAGAGAGACTTACATGGAATTACTCAGCTGCCTCAAACGCCATAATGCTTGATCTAGCGCAATACTTCAATACTAACATAACACATATCACGACCACTTGAATTTCAGAGTAACTTTAATAAACAACACTCAAATACGACCTCACGAGAGAAATGTAATTAAGCTCAAAATTTTAAAAGATATTGATATAAAACAGGAAAACCTAGCCTTTACTTGGTCGCATATTACAACAGTACTGCCGTAGTTTAATGCCTCGCCTTACATATTCCCTCTCGCCACGCCCAAATAGAGTCTGCTTCTAACCCAAGAAATGGTACATTCTTTTTTCCCCATGATACTAACGCCTTCAACAGAGCCAGCAAACCCATTGGTCTTTGTTATCACCTTCTCTCGCAACCCAACTACTAATATAAAATTTCGTATAATTCACAACCTAGGCAATCACACACATTTCTGATGATGTGTAAGTTAACAAGTTTCAAATCGCGGACACCTTTAGAAGAAAAATGTTTGACCCCCAATTCTTTCTATGCTTATATAAAAAATAATACGAACAATTGAAATTTATTTAAAAAGATGTTACAAAACAGAATGTTTATGTTATCTTTAACAATGTCTAAATATATATGAGTATAAATATACATATACATATGAATAGATAGATGAATATATGGAGATATATATATATATATATATATACATATATATATATTATTTTAAAATGGACTTTGAGGTATCATCTATCAATTTATTTTGTATACATCTATGATAAAATTCTTTTAGTAAACTCCTCCATCAATGTCAATTTCTTCGAATACATTTTATTATTGCTTTACTTGTTGAGATAGTTGACGTACAATCTGACAGAAACTGACGATCAAAATCTTTCCATATCTATATGTTATATTGTAGCTAGAGAGTTTATGTTAGTATTTTTTTGTCATGGTATATTGTAATAAAATAACGCTCTATCGTCTAATATCGTTTTTAGTACATTCTAAGTTTTTTTTTTTTTTAATCAGAGCCAATATGAAAAATATTAAAATTGAATTACTTACAATTTTCAAATGTCTTGCCATAATTATACTCTTCTATTAGTGAGTGATACATTTATATTTCATCAATCAAAATAAGTAAATATAAGATGGACTGAAAGTTTAATCTGACAGAATATTATCAAAAGCAATTACCTTACATTAAGTATGCTATAAATGAATGGCATGCAGACATCAGCCTAGTTATTTCAGTAAAACATCGCATTCAGTAGTTCTGTTACCATGTTCAAGAGCCGATGATTGAAGAAACACAATAAAACAGGACGTAACCCTTCTGTAAATAAAGAATCAAGATTAACTATATTTAAAATGCTGTAAATAATTACTAGGCCTATGACAACAGCATTTTCTTTTCAGTGTCTGGACTCTCGAGTATATATCCAACACAAACCCACTTATTATACCATGGACCACATCAATCTGCATAAATTCGTACAAGATACCAATAAATATACACCTAAGAATCAAAGCAAGGCAAATAATATGCTGTTTTACTAGACCTGATAATTATATATTAAAATTCATTACGTATGCAATGCCGGATTTTCTGTCTGATTAGCATGGATCAAAGAGAACCGAAAAATGATGCAATAAAGGACTACAGATATAGAGTTATCGGTTTCTATTGTATATTTCAAAGCTTTCTACTGTTCCTTCTTTATTTTTTGGACTACCACGTCGGAGGCTGTAGTTGCATAATGTATTCAATATAAACTAAGATAGAGTATTTTAAAGTTGTGTACTGTTTTAATACAGAATACCATTAAATAGATGTACTGTACATTCGACTATGACATATTTATGTTAAGTTTAATACAATGCGCGTTTTCACGAATTTCTTCCATATGTAAAAAAAACAAAACAAAAACAGAGATGGCTTGACTTGTAAGTATCAATACAATTAGAAATGCTAAAACATAAGTTTAACATTTTCATATATAACTTGATTTTTGGAAAACGAGGGTTCAATACATTCAATACATTACGGAATGAAATAACTAAAATTTGAGAAAAAGTTTTTGTTTCTCTGATATTATTCAAATTTCCTTTTTTTTTTCATGTACATGTTGCAAGAAAAAACACACAGGTATTATATATATATATATATATATATATATATATATATATATATATATATATATATAGATATATATAGATACGTTTCTCTTGCTTCAGTATGTACATATATTTCTTCGCATATATATTCGGAAAATTTGAATTGATTTTTCAAAAATTTCCAACGAATGCACTTGATGCGTTCGGTTTGTTTGTATGTGGGGTTCTCTCGCAATGCGTCTGATTAGTATCGAATATCAATGATAGACAAACCCGATAAAAAAAGGTGTCTGTTTTTACCGGAGTCTACGCCTTAATCAACTAACAAATAGCATTTTATTTGAGAAGTTTGATCAATGCAAAAACTGTCTCTTAAATAAATTTTAGATTACTTATAAGAGAGGGAGCGTCCCGAAGTTAATGTTTCTTTCTAAAGAATAATTAAACAACAGGTCGTTTAAATGTTATTTGTGTTATTAAGTAATCTAGTAAATGCTATTCCTGATATTAAGAACTAAATTAATTGCATAAAACGAGACATAGGCTTTCGAAATAGGTGTTTCGTTTTGGAGCTCAATTAACATATTACACATGGATTTATTTTATTTAAAACTTTAATTTCAATTTTTATATAAAAATAATGTTATAAAATTACGTTAGATTTTGTACAGTTTAATGTAGACCACAATGATTTGCGGTAGTTAACTGTGGGGAAACCTTTGAAGATTTCTCTGGGTAAATTTTAGGGGGCATTTAGAAGGGCAGAATACAACGACAACTGCGTTTGGAAATGAACACATATCCCCCAAATATTGTAAATTTCATAAGGACGATCTTCACCTAATACTTGCAAACGTTGATCGGAGAGATTATTATTATTATTATTATTATTATTATTATTATTATTATTATTATTATTATTATTATTATTATCATCATTATCATTATTATCATTATCATTATTATCATTATTATCATTATTATTGTTATTATCATTATTATTATCATTATTATTATCATTATCATTATCATTATTATTATTATTATTATTATTATTATTATTAATATTAAGAATAGAATACATTTGTATAGGATTTCGATGCCTACAATCTTGTCAGAGGAGAAATATTGGCAAAAACAAATACATATAATGATTTACACTTAATTAGCTAACGACAGTGAAACATGGAAATCACAATTAAAATGTGTTAAGCACTTAAATATCATAGAGTAAGGGACTTTAATGAAAAGGATATTCGATTTCATATCCAAATGCATGGTAAAATACGAAGTGAAGGTCTTTGGCAGTGAAGTAATAGGATACAGTCTGTAGTTGGAGTTTTTACTCCAAATACAGATTGGATCAAATTTTCCCGTTTTTACGAGCGTGTCGGCTGAAGAGAGCGTGATAGCGGTGTGTAAAACGATCCTGTATTATAAGGTTGGAAACCATATTTACCGATGTCTTGTCTCATCTAAACTTTCTGTAAATAATATATATTTACAAATATATATTTAAAAATATAGATAATACATAAAGTACATTTTCGATTTGTCTTTACATCAGCAATAGATTGTTGCTACACAGGCATGAGCATGTTTCAGTCTTCTAGTTTTCAATAAACAGTGACCTCTTCAAGCAACGAATTCCGCTTTAGAATATAAGTGGTGTCACCTGAAGAGGTCTCTAGTTACTGAAAACTAGGAGACCGAAACATGCTTGTTACTGTGTAGCAATTAATTACTACTCATGTAAAGCTAAATAGAATTTATATACGTATATATACGTATATATATATATGTATATATATATATATATATATATATATATATATATATATATATATATATATATATATATATATATAACAATGAGGAGCTACATTTCTGTTATGAGGGAATACATGAATTACCGCTGTAAATTTAGTAGCAAAAAAAAAAAAAAAAAACGTGGGAGTAGAAAGGCAGGCCCGAACCCCTACTGCGAAAAAGGACAAGAACAGGAAAAACATGACGTCTTTGCTGTTACAACCATCGCCAAACCGAAAGTGACGTAGGTTTAAATTAAGTCTTGACAATCGGAAAAAAGGGAAGTCTGTCAAAATTACAGGTGAAAAAAGGGGTCCCTTCATGTAGAAAAGTGGCAAATTGAGGGTGAAGAAATTAATGTTTTTAGCAAATTTTTCGGTATTTGTCGTCCGAAGGGTCAAGCTTCAACACGATACTGATCTTGTGAAAGTCGGTCGCTTCGCTTTTATAGGCAAACATGCATACATACATTTATATATTCTTGTTCAATTTTCAACGCAAACCGATTAAAAAGCTTGCCGTATCCCTAAATACACGTTATGTAAAAATTCACGTGATTAGACCCAAAAGTTATTTGGTTGAGACCGCAGAGGTCAATTTTTTTGTAAACTTTTACCCTATTATTACCACTAAAGATTTATTGTTTTGGGGCTAAAACCAAGTTATTAAGTCAGATCCATGCCCAAGGCACCTATATATAAAATTTCAAGTGTTTATACCCAAAATTGTAGGAGGAGTTTGGTAAAGTATTGAAAGGTCAATTTGTTGAACTTTGACCACTTACAAGCCAAATTTCTGGTCGAAAACTCATTCAAAAGATTTTCCAAAATCTCATAACCCTGCATATGAAATTTCGAGTCTTAAGATTGAAAATTGACAGAGATATTGTGTAAGGAAATGTACACAGATAGACACACAGAGACAGCCATACATTTTCACTTTTATACATATACATATATATATAAATAATTATATACATATATACCTATATATATATATATATATATATATATATATATATATATATATATATATATATATATATATATATAAGAAATAGAGAGAGAAAGAATAAGAGAGATAGGCATACATAGATATCGATATAACAATCAGTTTGCAAACGGAAATGATGATGTACAATGAAAGATGATGATAATATTTGCGTTCATTAATCATTCAACTACTACTATGTTTGGATATTTGGTTAAATCGCAGTTTGGTTAATTTAGAACTTTTTAAAATCTTTACAGCTCCATAAATGTTCGACTAATTATTATATCTTATGCATAACATTCTAAGCTATATTAACAAAAGAATATGATAATAATTCTTTAAAACTAAAGTTATGATGAAATCATGGTGTTCAAAACCGTACAGTTCGTAAGCAGGCGAGCGACTATTTTATGACTGGTTTTCCTAGCAACCACCTTGCTTCAGCGATTACTGTTACTACCAATTCTCCGATAAAAAAGAAGTAACAAGTGAAACGGAGAGAATAAAAGAGATAGAGGGAAGTAACTTGGCGATTTTATTCAAAGCAGTCGATTGGTCCACGTTGTTATTACATATCTGTATGTTACTTTTATGGGGGCAAAAATTTAAAAACTGAAATTAAACAAAGAACGAGTGAGATACTGGCAGCCGGAAACACCATGGATTACAATGGAAACCATTCCAGCATGAAAGTATGGTTAAGCTTAGACATGGAAAAGAAAAGACTCGTTGTTGAAACTGGAAAAGAAAAGCGCAATATATTCTAGTTAGAAATATAAGAAATTCATAACTTAAAATATTGCAGTATTAAGATTTTTTTTTTTTACATAGGCATCACCACTTGTCAAGGCCAAGAGGTCACTCAAGGATAAGGGTAAAAGAGTGTACAGTAGACATTGGACAATATAGTAATCATTATTAATGAAAATTTGGTAAATTTGATAACTTATATAGAACGGCTCATCAAGAACTTATTTACGTAAGACTTGAAAAAACAACCATATTGTCGTCAGCCGGAAAGCAGGAAAACGGAAGACAATTCCACAGGCGTGCAGTTCTAAGAAAGAAGCTTTGTTCATGGAATCTACGTTTAGGTTTAGGCACAGATAAAAAGTGGGGCGAATTATTGATAGTGTGTACAGCTAGACGAGTGTTTCTTGTGAAAGTTTGGCGAGGAGGGACCATAGATTGAAGCTCAGTTGAACACCTTCCATGAAAATAACGATACATCAGAGACAAACTCGCAACATCTCTTCTGTGAGACAGAGGTTGCAAGGAAGAGAAAAGGACATCTCCTACAAGGCGACGAAGTGTATTTTGAACTCTATCAAGACAGGCCAAGTCTTTTCTAGCAGCTGCTGCCCAGATGTGGAACAATATTCCATCCTTGGACGTACCTGGCTCTTATATATAGAGATAGAGAATAGCATCAGCAATGAGATATTTATCGATAGAAAGATCCCATCATTTTTCCAGCGGCCTTGGCGACAGATTTGATGTACGTATTCCATTTAAGATCAGGAGTAAAGGTCAAGCCCAGATGTTTTTCTAAATTTAATTCAACAATATATATATATATATATATATATATATATATATATATATATATATATATGTATATATATACAATTGATTGTTTTTATGTACATGTATGTACTTATATGCATGTATATATATGCATATAGATATAATTATATATATGCAAACATATATCTAATTATATATATATATATATATATATATATATATATATATATATATATATATATATATATATAAGTTTAAGGTATCAGATGGGCAACTAGTGAATTGAACTAGGTTATTAAGAGTGATCGATAAAAAGAGAATGCATAATATATTTTTTTATATAGACTAAGAATTTCATAGTCGTTACACTGAACATGCTAATAGTTCAGACAACTTATCGATACGGAACATTAGTTATTTTCAGGCGACGTAATAAAGCATGTGACCTAAGCCCGTTTTATATAGCGACTATGTACGTTGGTATATATAAACAGAAATATATGTTGCTCTTTTCTGAAGTACTCTAAATAACTTCGTTTTAATACACGAGTTCTGCCATCTGAATACCTTTAACTATAAAAATAAAGACATTATATGAATAAAAATATTATAAAAAGTAATATATATATATACATATATGTATATATACACATATACATAAACCCACACGCATATATATATATATATATATATATATATATATATATATATATATATATATATATATATATATGGAAAGAAAGCGAAATATGTATAATCTACTGATCACATTTCCAAATAATCATTACATATTTTGCACATATAACATGATCATTTTATCATAGATATTTTTCTCTATAAATAAAAGAGTAGAGGTATGTGTGTGTAAATAGCTAACAGCAAAAATGTTTAACTACTGTTCACATAACACTGAAAGTCTCAGAAATAATATTCATATATCAAGGATGGTTTATAGCGAGTAATATATTTGTTTACATACATGAATAATGCGCACATACATCGCAAATTTACATGTAAAATACATTAACAACTAGCCGACATTTCTATGCATACGCACACTTAAAACAGGATCAGGCTAGAATGCGACATATTTTGATTGTCTTTTTATTAATAAAATAAATGAAATAATACGGACATTATACGAGGGGTGTACAATAAGTAATGCCCTCGACCCACTTCCAGTTGTCGGATCCAGCTGAAATCTTGCATGTGCAATGATTTATATGTGTACGTGTTATGTGGCAAAGTACAACTCTGAACGAATTGTGGTTTCTGTTTTACAGGTGTTTGAACTGAGCCAAATGTGGAATGGAACAGTGGTTCGGTTTTTTTTTTTAAATTGAAAGGACGCACACCACAGGTGCCTTTTGATGAAATGAAAGAAACTGATGTTGATAATGCTCCACCATATGACCTTGTAAAACGCTGGCATCGTAAATTCAAACATGGCCGAAGTCTGTGGAAACAGTTCTCAAGCATGGTCGCCATCGTTTACGTACGCATCAGACCGTCTGAAACGTACGTAAACGATTTCAATGACTTAAAAACATTATTACAATGATCCAAACATAATTCTCAATTAAAAACCAAGACACGGAATAATAAAATAATGTTAAAAAATACACATTGTTGGTGACTACTCCCTTATTTAAATATATAGGTATATATATATATATACATATATATATATATATATATATATATATATATATATATATATATATATATATATATATATTATTCATTTATCAATTACATGGCCAGCTATTGATACTAAACAGAAACTGCCAAATTCTTCCGAATGCATGCGTTTTTACTATCTTTAGTTTTTCTGATGTGACATTCCTACACAGAACATTATGCCAACAAAAAATGCAGGTTTATTTCTAAAGAATAAAAAGGTCTATTATATTCTATTTAATCTATTATTTTCATCTACCCGAAAAATTAAGTCATATAGTGACCCCTGTTTTTTTTTTAATATTTTATATATGTTTTTTAAATATTAAAAATAACATGAGATTTTTTCCATTCATCATAAAAAATACATGCACTCGGTTATGTTCGACACTTCGCTTACAGTAGAAAAGGCAATTCCCATGAATATGATTTTCATAAGAAAAAGCAAAAACCAAACATTTATTCACCTTCGAATCCTCCACTGAGGAAAATCTGCCAAAATAGTCAGATCATCGTCTCCCAGTAATGTTATTCAAACCACTGTCACTAGAATATTTCAACACCTAAATGTTCACACGAAATCAATCATAAAACATAAAGAGAAGGTGTCTCTCTCATTATTTTTAAACGAAATTAAATCAAATTTGATGTTGCTCTATAAATTAAATGTTATTTATAAAGTGTCGTTCATTCCCTCACCCGCATCGATACAAGTGTCAATCGACATTACTTTTCCTTTAAATAAATACACCTGTTTCCTTGAGATGAGTTTCTTTTCTCCAAATAATATGTTTAATTCACATAGCTTCTTTTTTTTTTTCTTGGAATAATTTGTCTATTTTCATGAAACTGTTAGAAGAATTTTAAAATAATTAACAAGCCCCATCCCCATTTTTACAATAGTATTCTACATAATAACGTTAGTATTTTAGTATGGTTTATACACTGCACAAACACCAAAAATCTTGTCAAGACGGTTGTTTAGGTGGCAAAAGATCACGAATTTTTTAAATAAAAAGAACCAAACTCCCTAATCACCGTTATGTTACTATGCCGACAATATATAAACAATGACGTCGGTATTTCAGTAGTTGGGATTGTAGTAAACATATTTTTTCCAAAAATAATCAATATAAAGACAACTGAAAAAGAGATTAAACCCTTTTTTATTTTAAACACTAGAAATAATTTTCCTTTGAAATCTTCTTTTTATTTTAAACGATATCACCAAATTTTTTATTTAAAAAAATAACTAATTTTATTAGAAGTTTGGTGCTCATGTATTTTTGTTACTGCACTAGTTTAAAATATTTTTACCGGTAAAATTTAAGTTTCACGATATCTTGTTTTTTTATTAAATTGGAAATGTTAAGTAGAAGCAGAGAATACTTACTAAACACCCACAACCCCCTATGTTAAAAATTGCTTTTGAAACAATAACATTATTTCAGCACGGTAAACGAAATGCATGACTACCGAACATTTTGTAATTTGTAATGAAATTTTTTACTTGGTTTCCACCTAAACATTATCCTTTCCAATGACGACTTTCCCTGTTTTTTGGTATGTTGTAAATGACTATTTTATATAGAAAATATGTATATTTTCTGCAAATAAGTAGTGTTTTTCGAATATCAAACAGTATAAGTTTAATGTTAAATTAGGTGGTCATTGTTGTAAAAGAGAATACGCGTGAAAATTGATAAATTTCAAATAATTGAACGAGAAAAGACGATAAAATTTTTAAAAGTCGCAATAGAATATACGTTCTTAATATTAGTTTGTGTCGTTTATAACTACTCACATGATGTAATAATAATCACGTGATGCGATTTTGAATTAAAAATAAAGCGTTTTACATCGTCTAAAATTATAAAAATTCTATTTATTTTGTTTTAAATTAAACTTAAATGTGTTCATAGTTTAAAAAGATAAAAAAGTTATAAAACATTATATTTTAGATTGCTTTTAAAAAGTGTCCATATGAAAGTACTACTTCTATTTTTTTGTTTTTATATTCCGGCAGTAACATTTTATTTATATTAATATTGTTTATCATTAAAAAGTAGTCATTGTTTAAAATTATTTACAAAAATATTTTCATTGTTTTTTTATGGTAATATAACTGACCAATTGTAATCTTTTGCAAGAGTTGCTTGGGTTAGAGCATCTTATCAATCCATTGATTGCGTTATTGGTGACGATTAGGCAGTAGAATTCCATATAGAATTCTAAATTCACTACAGCCTCCTGGAATGACACATCATAGCCTGATTGGAAGGAAGGAACCCAAAATATATTATTAAGAAATATTGATCAAGCTAAAGTGTGCAATGGCACACGGTTAGCAATAAAATATTTTTAAAACTAATGTTTTGTAATCCATTCTAATAAGTGGGCAATTTAAGGGTGAAACTGTTAATTATTTGGATTCCTCTGATTCCTTCTGACATGCCATTTTACTTCAAGCGTTTACAATGCCCAATAATAATTAGTTTTGACATGGCTATAAAAAAAAAGCTTTAGGGCAAAGCTTAACATTGTTTGACTTAATCTTCGAACTCTTTCTTTTCTCTTGGTCAGTTATATGTTGGTGTTCACACATTGGAAGTCCTGGAAACCTTTACATTTACTCACCTGTAAGAAGTCACACAATAATGTTGTCTATATAGAGCTTCTATAAAATTAATGCATCATGTTCATATACCAGTCTTTATATATACACTGGTGGACACTGAATTTTAATTATGTCATTAACAGAATAGATTACTAATGCCATCTCTCTCTCTCTCACTCTCTCTCTCTATATATATATATATACATATATATATATATATATATATGTGTGTGTGTGTGTGTGTGTGGGTGTGTGGGTGGGTGTGTGTGTGTGGGTGTGTGTGTATAGTAGTAATTTATAAAATATATATGGCGATTAAGCTACACTGAATATTCGGCGTTGCATCCCCTCTAGGATTCGTCACGCCTATGCGCGAATTTTGTGGTTGTTTAGCGTTTTTATATGGTCCTCTTTTGCGCCCCTTCCTATCAGCCAATGGACATGCATTTTATTTAACAAAGGGTCTGTTTTAAAACTAGTTTAGTGGTTTAAGGCAGCCATTTTCTTTTTGTTTTGTATATATGTAAATATACATATGTGTACATACATATATGCACATATATATACATATATATACATATATATATATATGTATATATATGTATATATATATATATCATTAAATACTTAAAAAATATTAACAGTATAAGATATGCACTAAGTGGAATTCTTATATCATATTTTAAAAGAAGGACTAGAAGATGAAAGACTAAACTATAAAAAACGGTCAGATTTACAGGCGTGACCTTTATAACATGAACAACACTACTGTGTGGAAAAAGAAGTTGTTGTGTATTTATGTTTTGTTAAATCTATATCTATTATAATATATGGAGACAAAATATTCCAATATATAATATATCATCTGGCAACGCCGGTCACTTCAGCTAGTCAATAATTCATATCTATTTCAACCGGGTCGTTCAGTTTGGAAACGATTGTTATTTTAAGCGAAGGTTTTTATAATACTTTGGATTTGTCTCGTATTCGGGACAAACTGGTGATTGTACATTAAGTCATATGTGTTTAAAATGATATCTTCGATCTGTTTCTTTCCTTCTCTCTGATTTAAAATTTAATTTAATTTAATTCACATTAATATACATTTTCCTGTCTTTTCATTCTCTCTCCCCCTCTCATCTCTCTTTCCATTAATCATTTTTTTTATGTTTTCAATACTCATGCCTTATCAACAAATCTTTTCTTCGAATTTATTTTAGCTTAAACTGTTTAGTGATATAGACTGGATGATGTGTTATTCTGGTCTATTTAAACAAATAGTACAGATTTAAGTGAATATACTCCAGGTTGAAATAATAAAAACAATATTTAGCCCGATTTACGTAAAGACCACTCCTATTTGTTCTCTTATTATATATATATATATATATATATATATATATATATATATATATATATGTGTGTGGGTGTGTGTGTGTGTGTGTGGGTGTGCGTGTGTCTGTGCGTTTGTGTGGATGTGGGTGTGTGTGTGTTCTTTAAAAATTCAATATAAATAAATATTGGGAACTCATTATAAAATATTATTTTAGATATTTTTTCTGAAAGGATATTTGTAATGTTATAAATGCTTACTTGAATAAGTTCACAATTTTACAACTGGAAATACTAGTATTGGCACATTATTTAATGTTCTTGGGATAAATAATAAATGTATACTTAATAACATATACAAAATTGAAGTTTGAAGTTAAAACATAAATACTTGAATTCACTTAGATTACAATTGCACTTTACTGGGGAATGCCTTATAAAAGTTTTGGTAAATTATTTTCGTATAAACTCAAATTTGTTCACAGCTGTTTTTGTTTTATCAGTTCATAAAAAAATTAAAAAGGTACGAAATAAAACAACAGTGTCATTTCAGTTGTTGAGTGACAATGTTTCTACTTCCATTAAGTCCAACTTTGATTTTCCAGGCTTGAAAATTACTCCGAGTTCAAAGTTTCAAATTAATTTTGCTTGTTGCAGCTGTGAAATAATTTCCAAGAATTTTCAGGAATTCACTTAATGTAAAACAAGTTTTTGCCTCGGGCAAATTCAAAGTAAACACAGAAGTCCTAACTGACACTCTTGTTGTCTACCATACGTGTTGGGCAAAACATTGTTCTTTGTTATATTTTCATAGTTACTTGTGTTTTCCAGTACCAAACAATGAGAACGAATTTTCTTTTCAAATTGAATGAACGTCTTCTCTCTCTCTCTCTCTCTCTCTCTCTCTCTCTCTCTCTATATATATATATATATATATATATATATATATATATATATATATATATATATATATATATATGCCGGTTTTTTATTAACTCTTTTATTTTTGTTCAGATTTCCACACTTTTTCCTGAACAAATATGTATTTATACGCATATGACATTGTAGTATTTCATTTAGTTTTATTCTCACATAATTTTGGTGTTATTTCCGCAGTAAAATAATCACAAGCAGTGAATTTCTAGGAACACATTTCTTTACGAAATAACATATAATCTTAAAAAGATACGATACAAGTTAGAAAAGCATTCTATCCAAGGTATGAACATTGTTAAACAAAATGGTTTTACTATAGGCTTTAAAAATAAAGGTACAACATTCAATTTGAAATTTATTTATCTTCAAAGTGCACTTTTATAAATTTTACAAAGTAAGGTATAATAATTTAATACCTTACTTTGTAAAATGTATAAAAGTGCACTTTAAATATAAATAAATTTAAAATTGAATTTTGTACCTTTATTTTGAAAACCTATAGAAAACCATTTTGTTTAACAATTGTCATGCCTTGGATAAAATGCTTTTATAGTTGTATCGAATCTTTTTAAGATTATATTTTATTTATTAATTTGGATTTAAAAAAATGAATGTGGTTGTGCATGTATTTATAAAAACTCTCCTACTCTCTATTTTAGTTTTTAGTTCTCCTCACACCACAACTAATTTTTGCAACCCTCCCTTCGTATTATTACAGGTATGAATGTTCTCTCTGTTTAAGTTTGTATTTCTCCTTACACCACACCTCTTTTTTACAAATCCCTCTTGGTCACACAAGTCTGAATAATGAGGGAATCTCAATTTAAAAAAAAAACTTTAAAATAATTATTAGATTAAATTTGTTTAAACTTCTTTCAGAATAGAAACTCTTTACAATTTAATAAGGAACACATTTCATATAGGTGTCAATAAAAATATTCAGCAGATAACGAGAAGAATAGAGATAAAAATTTCAAAAGGACTGTATAACTGCTTAGGTTCAATAGTATTCCTCGCCAGCGAAAGTACTTTGTATTGTTATTCTATTATTATAATTTAAAACATTTTGTGTCCTGCTCTGTCCCGCGAGGGCTAATTTCTTTACAAAGTGAATTATGAAATCCGGTATTTACTTGAATAAAACGAAATCTTGAAGGAGAAATAAACATACGTCCTCCATCAGATACATTTTAATAACAACCTCAATAAGAGAACAGTAATTAAAAGAAAGTGCAAGTAGCACAAGGAAGTTCCATAGGAGGAAACGATAAATTTGTCGCCCGAAAAAAAACAACACTACAACTTTATGTTAAAGCTTTTATTGATTTTTTTTTTATTTAAGCACTTTCACTGAAAAATCAATTCAAGTTACACAAATACAGTGTACTTTATAGATTAGTTAATCTAGTAATCAGAATTGTTGATTTATTATATATATATACATATATATATATATATATATATATATATATATATATATATATATATATATATAGTAAGTTATGAAATATATATGGCGATTAAGCTACACTGAATATTCCGCGTTTCATCCACTCTAGGACTCTTCAGGCTTATGCGCAGAAGCCTGAAAAGTCCTAGAGTGGATGAAAAGCAGAATATGCAGTGTAGCTTAATTGCCATATATATTTTATAACTTAGTAACTAGTTCTACCTACGCATTGAACACTTTTGAAGTAAATACTTTAAGCTTACGCATAAATAGGTACTTTCCTTCCATATAATAATTGTATAGGAGTAAATTAAGTAGTTATATATATATATATATATACATATATATATATATATATATATATATATATATATATATATATATATATATATATATATATATATATATATATACTATCAGTTCAGCCCGGTTTGCTCGCATTATGGACGGTTCATAATATTATGTTTATATATATATATATGTATATATGTATATATATATATATATATATATATATATATATATATATATATATATATATATATATATATATATTAAGAACTTTGAATCGTGTCCAGATAACACGAATATAAGATCTAAAGTTTTGAAGCCCACAGTCTGTGTAGTAGTTTAGTAGATATTGAAAAAATTAACTCATTTAAATTTAGCGTTTTGGCAGCCGAATTTTTGCACAAAAAAGTGATTTGAAAACTTGCTGCATATTTAAATAGGTTTATATAACATTGCAAATTTTTGCACAAAGAATTAAATCTTTGACGCGTTGCCAGCCAACTTCTCGGCGAAAACTAGATCAAAAACTTGCTCTATGCCTGAGTACACTCTATGTAAAATTTAAAATGCGTAGACTAACAATTGGCGGAATCAATTTGGTAGAGCCGCAGACGTCGATTTTCTTTTGTAATTCGTCCCCCACATTTATTACTTTGGGCTTCACTCAAATTAAAATGTGTGATCTATATCCAAGTACCCTATACTTAAAATTTTAATGGTTAGATCCAAAATTTGCGGATTGAATTTGGTAGATATTTCGAATGTCAAATCGTTTACCTTTGATCTCTTGAAAGCCAAATTTCTGGCCGAGCACGAATTAAAAAGATTTTCCAAAACCTCAATACAACTTGTGTATGATAGGGATCCGTAGATCGAAAATTGACAGAAGACTTTGATAGGGGGAATATACACACAGAAACCCACACACAGAGACAATTTCACGTCTATTCCACAATACATCTTCTGTCTAAGTATATATTTCCAATTATTTTCAGATGTAGTACTCAAAACTGCGCATGGAAGTCGAATATATAATTTCTATTCTAAAATGTTTCCTGAAAACATACATTGTCATCTTTAGGAAATTGGTGGGAATTTGTATGGAAATAACAGACCATGAAGGTGGTTTAGTTGTAGAATCGGAGTATGTGCAAATAGTTAGTTCCGTCGTTCTAGCGAGACACCCACTCTGTAAAATCCTGTGTGGTAAAAAGGGGGAAGGGTATATAGAACAATATAATTATTTTAAGATATTTGTGGTTGTAGGAAACATAAAGAGATTAAGTGTAATGTCCAGGTTTTTATATAAGTTGAGTCAAGTATTTTCACATTACTTGCATATCTTTTCTGATCAGGTGTGTGTGTGTTTAGTCTTATATGTGGCTCAATCTGATGGGGGCAGATATTTGCTGCAGATAAGTGAAGATGCACTAGAGTCAATATAACGCATAGTCAAACAGGATGTTAGGGCCGTTATTGTATAATCGACGTACCTATTAGTTTATGGATTCTTGATGGAGTTGTGCACTCTAATACGGCGATTTTACCATGACTATAACTTTGTCTAGGGAGACGTATAATAGATATTACTTCAATGTTTGGGTCTTAATTTTTTGATAGTAAATGATTAATTGTGCTAATATTGTCGGCCTATGTTATGCATTTGTTGTTTAGACAAACACTTTCTATTAAAAACAAATCAAGTTGAAATGTTTCTGCTACATAGTGTAAATGAATCGATGAACATATAATGATAAATAAGAATATTAAAAAATAATTTCCCCAAGATATATGATATATCGGTTTGCAAATAAATCTGTTAATATTTAAACTAAACAATAAATATAGCAAAAGATTAATCAGAACACTTACGCTTTTTATTGACTAAGCTTTTGCAACATTTACTAGAAAAAAGTAAAAATTGCCATATCCGTTTCAATGCATCATGTATATACACATACAATCGAACACACATGTGTGGCGGTATATGAGGCGATTGCGATATAAATCCCTTTTATTTTCCACAGCATATAATAAAAAACAAAATCGCAAAATTAGTTCATGCTATATTCAGTCCAAGAAATAATAAAAATAAACAGATAAGACATATTCCTCCCGTGGACTTTGGATTTCTATTCTGTTTCTATTAAACACCCATTTTGAATTCTTTTCCTTATTATCACTAAAATCTAAGTCGATGCACAGCTTAAGAGTGCAAATATATGCGTTCGTCAATTTTAATGTCTGTCTTTTTTTGTAAATCTACGTAATTTATCAACTGTTTATGATCAAGAGTACCACAATTCTTTGAATGTTATCAAATGATCTATGATGTTTAAATAAAATTATTCAAAGAACTGAAAACTACGAACATTTCCATTACACACAATTATCAAAAATCTAATTAATATACAAGTAAGATGCAAATATATACACTAATATAAATTTAATAAATCGCGTGTAAGAACAAAAGCATATCATTGTATTAATTATGAGAGTAGGTTTTAATCGTTCTCAGTATAGTACGCTGTTTATTTTAACATGCATGTAAATATTATTATTGTACAGTCTGTTTTAATATATGGTATCTTAGCTCAATGCCAGAACAAAGCCAGTGTGTGCATGGATGACAGGTGCACAGATTCAAATTTTAATGACATTCTGCACCTTGTTTGATTTACTACAGCGTGTGTTGGAAAAAACGTCGAGTTTAGATTTGCAATTACGTTGGCAGTTTATTACAGATAACGGTAGTGATGGTGGAGTTACAGGGGTGGGCTTTGCCCTTTCCTGTCTGCAAGTGCTCTTTTCTTCACAGTGTCTTTCTCTCTTTTTTCAGCTCATTTGGTGTCGTATTTGACCTTTGTTCGCCAGGCTGTACGAGCGGGTGGTTTGACCCGAGATATTGTGGGGGAATGCAACACTCTTCAGATCTCTGATTCAGATATTTTGTAGCGCATATTTCGATTGACAGTGTCCAGAGACGAGCTCGTCGTGCATGATATTCTATGGGACTCAACAAACTTCCATCATGCACACATATCCGATCCAACCTAAACGTCTCTGAGTTAGAAAGGCCAACATGCTTTGTAGGCCAGCCTGGAACTAGGACTAGACAACTATATTTATGACTCGGACCTACCAGGAGATTTCCAATAAGATCTGAGGAAGCGCATATGGAAAGCATTTGGTCTTCGTTCTTGGTGTGAGTACAAAGTGCTAAACTCACTAACATAAAGAAGAGTACTTACTATGTAGGTCTGGTATTCTCTCATTTTTGTGGTTACTGTCAGCAATGCTACAAAGGCCATGACACTGGATGCTTTGCCTATCATTAACTTTAGTTCTGCCTCCAGTGGGGCCGAGGTATGTGGACTTGTTTTTTTACATAGGCGTCACCACTTTTCAAGACATATAGGCAACTCAAGGATAAGGGTTAAAGAGTGTAGAGTAGTCAAAAGCACAATATAGTAATCGATATTAATGGAAGTTCGGTAAATTTGTTAACTTAAGTGGAAGGCCCATCAGATACTTGTTAACGTTGGACTTGAAGACAACCATATTATAGAGAGCTGGAAAGCAGGAAAACGGAAGACAATTCCACAGGTGTGCAGTTCTAAGAAAGAAGCTTTGATCATGGACTCTATGTTTAGATTTAGGCACAGATAAAGGGCGTGGAAAATTATTGATAATGTTTTCAGCTAGTCTAGTGTTTCTTGTGAAAGTTTGGCAAGGGGGAACCATACATTGAAGCTCAGTCGAACACTTTCCATGAAAATAACGATAAAGCAGAGACAAACTCGCAATATCTCTTCTGTGAGATAGAGGTTGCAGCGAAGAGAAAAGGACATCTCCCAACAGGTCACGAAGTCTATTTTGAACCCTATCAAGGCAGGCCAAGTCTTTTCTAGCAGCTCCTGCCCATATGTGGCAACAGTATTCCATCCTTGGGCCTATCTGGATCTTACATGTATAGAGAATTGCATAAGCAGTGAGATATCTACTGGATCGATAGAAGGTTCCGACCATTTTGTCCAGCAGCCCTGGCAACAGATTTCATGTACGTATTCCATTGAGGATCAGGAGTAAAGGTCAAGCCCAGAAGCCTGTCAAAACTTAAGGCCTTCCCAAGACGAGAAGCATTCATTTTAATTGATGCCACATGGGGATAAGAACGTTGATGATGTACAGACAGAATCTAGGTTTTAGATGCATTAAAAGTACCCAGCCACTTCTTTCCCCATTGTACAACGTGATCAAGATAAGAGGAGAGAGTATTGGAGAGAAATTGGTCGTTTACTGTCTTAGATGTGCTACCATAGATGGTAGTGTCGTCAGCAAAAATGTCTACAAATGATGTAAGGATGTGATTTGGAAGATCATTAATGTAGATCAGGAAAAGAGTTGGGCCCAGGTGGACCCCTGAGTGACTCCAGCATTTATACTGTGAGCTTCTGATTTTTCCCATCAACTACTACTCTTATGAACCTATCAGATAGAAATGATTTAATCTTGTGAAGTAAACCTTTATGCCATACCCTATCAAAGGCTTTGATATGTCAAGAGACATTAGCCTAGAAAGGTTGCCTCTGTCGAGAGATTCGCTAATCCTATGAGATATAAGTATAAGCACATCTGCTGTAGATCTAGCAGAACGGAAACCATATTGTGTGTCACTAAGAAGGTTATTTTTGCTGAGATGCTTTATTATTTCTCTATTTAACACAGATTCCAGCAACTTACTCATGGCGCACAGAAGACTTATTGGCCTGTACTGAAGGGGGGATGAACGATCACCTGAATACTTAAATATAGGGCATACTGATGAGATTTTCCAGGGTGATGGGAAGCTATTCTCCTTAAGACAACGCTTAAACAGTGTTGCAAGTATGGGTGCTAGTTCTGGTTCAAGCTTTTTGAGTACTATAATTGGAATATCGTCAGGGCCGGTTGCTTTACTGGAATCAAACTTTTTGATTAGCTTGGCAACATCATATACATATATTTGTATATCACATTGTGTGTGTTTCTGATATAGGAGGAAATATTGGGGGTTGGCGGCCTTGGTCGCAATGGGTAGAATTGGCTGAAAATTCTTGGCAAGGAGTTTGGCTTTGTCTGATGCTGACGAGATTAACTCAGGTCCATTGATGATAGTTGGGATAGAGCACACACTTCTGTCCAGGAGTCTGTCTACTGTCTACCTCTTAGTTATGTTAGAGGTGGTGTTGATATATTGGCTCCTGACGTTGGTTTTCTTCAGACTGATGAAAAGGCAGATCTCCGTGCATGCGTTTCCAAAATACGATATTTGTTTTGCCATTGTCCGCAGCTCTCAAAATGGCTCTACGTAATCTCAGTCAGTAGTATT
This sequence comes from Euprymna scolopes, assembly GCF_053919585.1. Taxonomy (NCBI): domain Eukaryota; kingdom Metazoa; phylum Mollusca; class Cephalopoda; order Sepiida; family Sepiolidae; genus Euprymna; species Euprymna scolopes. The sequence goes on along the minus strand of NC_136485.1, from coordinate 50,680,793 downwards.
TAGCGTACTTGCCTTTGCCATTGTGCCTAGTGTCTTATCTATGGGCTATCTTTTGTATTCCAAAGAGTTGCGCCTTTTGCAAATAATGGCAGGTTTCCTGCCCTCGATCCAAGCCTCGCGACAGTCTCCGGCTTTTTTTAAAATCTTTTATCCCAAAGGTGTCAATGGCAGCCTTTCACACAGAATCCTAGGTGAAATCCCGAGGCGTTAAGTTACATTCATTGAGTAAAACAAAACCGAGCCTTTTCAATAGCCTTGGGAAAATGTCCACAGAGTTACTGTATCATCAATCCTGATGTGTCAACACAGAGGTGACGATTCTTCTTAGATCGTTGGGTTGATCGAGGAGGAAGACGCAATTACTGTTGACCAGGGAATTGTCAATGTTGTAGACGAATCTGTGGTAACTGCCTGTGAGAAGCACCTGCATAATCATGGATCTCAACGTGATGATAAAATCCAACTGGTGCCAATGATTTGATCTAGGGGGTCTCTACAGTATAACTTGGTGGCAAAATGGTGTTGATAATGCACATCATTTTGTAGGAGGATAGTTCTAGAAACCGCTGGTTATTCTCATTGAGCTAGCCAATGTCAAATCGTCCAATCTAGTGTGGCAAAAAGCGGTAAGCTGCACTAACACTGGCGTTTAAGTCTCTGAACACCTTCTCATTTTCTGAGATTCGTCTGCTCCCCGCATCGAGTTCCTCGTAGAAAACCTTTTAGATCCTAGCAGGAGAGCAGAGAGTGAGGGCTTAGAGGCTTCAAATGTCTGTTGGACCTGGTAAATAAGCGGGCCACAGTAGCAGGACGCGTTTCATTTCGTGGGAATGAGTTTCCAGTGACGGCAAAATTGTGTTGCGAACTGCAAATCACACTCAGTCGACCCGGTGCTTGTTTGCTTCCAGGCCTTGACAGAATAATGCGTAGGACGTCCATTTGAGATCACCAGTGTTAATAGAACTTTATTTTAATTTAGCAGCTCGCAGTTGAAAATCTTTAGCCTCACACTTAATGTAAGCAACAAAATTTCAAGAATATACTCCGTTTATAATGCCAATCTTTTTGTAAGAACTAAGTTATTCTTATTGAACAATTTACGTTGAAAAATAACAAGTTAATTATTTAAACCAGTATTACAGACTATGACGTTAAAATGAGTATATTTCCCTCGACCGTCTATTTATAGCACTTACGCTACATACAAATGTAAATTATACGATAATTGTCGCGGTTAACACAGTTCGAGCGGTTTGTTTCTTGGTAATGGTGTTGCTCTTCCATCAGCTCTGAATCTCCTGACACGAGGCAATTGTAAAACCCGGCAGTTTATATATATATATATATATATATATATATATATATATATATATATATATATATATATATATATATATATATATGTGTGTGTGTGTGTGTGTGTGTGTGTGTGTGTGTGGGTGTGGGTGTGTATGCGTGTGTATTAATATATAAACACATATATATGCATATATACATATATATGCATATATATGCGTATATATACGTATATATACATATGTGTACATATATACATGCATACATATTCATACATAAATAAATATATATGTACACGTAAATAAATATACATACATATACATATATAAATACATATATATGCATATAAATACGTGTATACATATATATACACACATATACACACATTTACATATATATATATACATATGTACATACATATGCATATCTACTGTCAAACATATACATACATATATACACATATATATACACGTATGTACATATATGTACATATAAACATACATATACATATATATACATATCTGCATATATATGCATATATACACACGCATACATATATACACATATATACATATATATGCATACGTATACCCATATACATATATATATACATAGACATATATATACACGATATATATGCATATATACATACATATATATACACGTATACATACATATACATATATATATACATATATACATACATATACATCTATACATATATATATGCATATATACATCCATATATATATATGAATGCATATATATGTAAACGTACATATATACGCACATATTGCATATATATATATATATATGCATACACATATAGATGCTTATATATACATATGTATGTGTACACATATATATATGTATGTATATGCAGTTATAAATATACATATATACATATATACATACATATACACGCATATATAGATACACATATACTACACATATATATCTACACACACAAACACACATAAATGCATATATATACATATATATACATACATATATATATATATATATATATATATATATATATATATATATATATATATATATATATATATATATATATATAATGTAACATACCGGTGTGTATCTGGAAACACATGACTTACAATATTTTATCGAACACTCAATATTTCCAAGTTGACAACTGTATTTTTCTTACTATGTAACTGTCTCCATTTTTCATACTATTACAAGAGTATAATAACGTAAACGATGAATAATTGATATTTAGGAATTACAAAAGAGAAATTCAATAGGTGTTCTTAACCAATACCTACTAACACAATTGGCATATAAACACAGGAAATACAGATTGCGATTCCATAACCAAACTGTGTAATAAGACACCGGAAATTTTTCTATTGCAACTACTGAGCACAATTGTCATGTTAACATATATATGCCTATGAAAACTACTAAGCATGCACTTTGAGAAAAAAACTAAATTATTAACTATATAAATACATGTTTTACTTTCCTAGTTTAATAGGACACTGGTAAATAAAACATTTTTTATATGAACCGATTTCAGTTTTTTTACAGTAAACGGATCAGCTTAAATAAATGTCACCAAAACCTATTTGTCCGACTCGATTATTTAAATTCCTGACTACAATGACTAGCATTTAAATCTGAAAAAAATATGCCGTAAAATGTTTGTCTTACATTTTGATTAATGGATACTAATAATGCAATTTAGTATTACAATCATATGATATAATCCCGAATCTTTGGTTGAGTTCCAGTAATTTTGCGAAGTTAATAATAATTCCATATAAAATGTAGGAATAATAATGTCATAAGAATTTCATTTAAATAGTACTTTTTAAATTTCCTTAATAGAAACAATAACTTACATAATTATAATCTGCAAACCCAACGGATATCTGGAAGATATGTGAAACTCGTGCAATAGCAAGAAAAGAAATGTTGGTTTTCTATAGAACCAAAGTAGGACTAGTATTGAATGGCAAGGTGTTTTAATGTACTACTTAGACACACCATGGTTGATGTATTATGTATAATTGATGTTAACAAACATCTCACTGCTAAGTTACTGAGTATTTTTTTATTTCTGGCCCGTGAAAAAATTGGGATATACATTCTACTAAGCGAGTATGAAACCCAGTTCTGTGAAATTATAATTGATGGAATTCATATACTCTTAATCCAAACCAGTGGTAAAACAAATGAACTGTCTGAAACAAAATCGAGCACGTACCCCAGCAAGGAATAAAATTCCAGCGATTTTCTTCCACAGAATTAAGTGAGAATATTGTAATCCAGCGGTGTTTTAATTATAAGAGCAATAGAATTATGTTTGTTGCATAGCACACATACATATACTATATACAAATATATATCGCCGCCTCCTACTCGTACCCGAGCATTGGGTCCTGGTTCATGTGGGTGGGTGCCTATGTGATACATGTCTGTACAGTCCTATTCTTACAGGTGAGGTTAGGGAGTTGAGTTTGATATCGCTCCCTTCTCTTTCTTCTCCAACCCCCTTCCCTTCTCCTTCCTTCCTTAAAGTATGCACTGCTACGGTGTACAGCGTTCCTCCAAGCCTTCCTGTCCCTGGCAGCCTCTTCCCACGAGGAGTGCTCGATGTAAGTTGCTGCCAGAGAGCGCTTCACCTGGGCTTTATAGCGTACTTTTGGTGCTCCTCATGGCCTGGTTTCTTTTTGCCAGTGCTCTATACATCATTATCTCTGGAAGCCTTACAATTTTGCATTCTGTGGACGTTGCCTCACCAGCGGAGGCGGTGGCGGATAATAGTGCCCTAAGCACTTGTCATTTTGGCACGTTCCAGAACCTCAGAGTGTTAGGTATGGCTCTGCCAACGTATTTTCATAATTTACCATAATTTTGTTTGTTGGAAGCGTTCCAGGTGTTTTATTTCACTTCTGTATAGTGTCCACAGAAGCGTGGTGAAAAAAACTCCCTGGTAATCGTAAGTGTGTGGTTGTTAAATACTCGGCAATTGAGTGGTCCAAAGGCGGAATGGGCTGTCCTTATTCTGTTCTCTCCGTCCTTCTTGCATATAGGGGCCGATGTTAAAATGCGTCCAAGATAAAAGAATTGATCTACCTTCTCTAATGGTTGGTTGTTAATTGTGATATTAAGGGATGGGAGCGTCTGTTCTGGCGGATGTTGGACGAGCGTCTTGGTCTTGTCCGTGTTGGCCTGCATCCCACACCTTTCATATGCAGAGTAATAGGCGTCTGCTAACGACTGCAGATTATCTGCCGTCTGATCGGGAGTGGCATTTTTTCAGCTTATTGTAGTTTTCGCATTTCGCATGATGTGGTTTTGGTTTTGGTTTTTGCACAGAGTCGTGCGAGGTTGAAAATTCCTCGCTCCAAGCGAAACTGCAGGCCAATTGATGGTGTGTATGATGGAATATCGCTGAGCATTGCTGCGATGTACAGCGAGACACACATTGGAGCCAAAACACACCCCAGCTTCAGATAACCGTTGGTAATATATATATATATATATATATATATATATATATATATATATATATATATATATATATGTATATATATATAAATGCATATATATATATATATATATATATATATATATATATATATATATATATATATATATATATAGGTGTGTGTGTGTTTGTGGTTGATATTAAACGAACATAGCTTGTCCTAATGGAAAAATATAGATTAATAGGGGGGGGGGGTAAACATTACATGCATTATGTTGCTTGCGGGCTAATTCAATTTAATTGTGCAAAATTATAATTTATAAACACTTAAATAATTGTCTTTTTTGTTACACTTTTAAACAAAACTAATCACACAATGCCGGTTTGACGCAGGCGCTACACCCTAGGAAATAATTTGGAAGAATACTTTGTAGGGGGTTAGAAACATAAACCTTTTGCATGTTAATAGACTCAGGAAAGCCCGAATCTGGAAAAAGAATTCCAAAATCTTGCAATTCTTGGGGGAAAAACTATTAGAGAGAAGTTGAAAATACCTATTTGTAGCTTTTCTTCCAATTTTTGGATTTTAATCAAGTCAAATTGAATTTTTCCTTTTGACAGACTGATTGTTGCAATTTCTGTTGATGTGTTAAGGGGATAATGATTTCACTGATTGATATAATATTTAAGTAATTGCTTTTGTTCGACGAAACAAATACTGTAAAGAAGTGTACATGTCAACGGATTTATAGGAATAAATTATAAGATGGTTTACATCATGGAGGTGGAATATATTTTTTCAATTATACAATATATATATATGTATATATATATATGTATATATATATACATACATATATATATATATATATATATATATATATATATATATATATATATTCTATTTTTCTCCACATAGCCAGTAAATTCCTTATGTAAATCTGCTCATGAAAATAGAAAATTAAAGTGTAACTTGCTCTACTTGCTCATTGTTCACTCTTGTATTAACCTCCTTATATACTACTGGTAACCTTACCTTTGGAAAAATATGCCAAAACACCGTTGAATTCACGACTCACTGAACAGCAGTCGATAGCGTAGTTTTTAGGATCCTTGACTGTCGTAAAGACGGTTGGAATTCAATCCTGGCTTTAGGTAGTTACCTGTGTAGACAAAACAGCGAAACAGTACTGTATGTGGATTACTATATATATATATATATATATATATATATATATATATATATATATATATATATATATATATATATATATATATATATACGAGATTTTATTTATTTCAAGTTAAAAAGCAATACGTGTTATGTCTAATTTATTAATCACCTGGATCATCTATTTAAATTAAGTAATTGCAATTCATTTAAACAAATATATTTTTCCAACGTAATGTTTTGATTCGAACACTACTACATTTTTATTAAACGTATTAAAAAATATTATTCTAATGTCTAAACAATTTATTAATCCTAATTTTTATGAATGTATGTCGCAATAAGTACGTATCCAATATCAATATTCTATTATTATACTTGACTATTATATTGAATCATTCTGACATATATTACAAACCTTTCATATATTTTTTTGTATTTAATTTTTTTTATAAAAAGATGTTGAACCAATTCCTAGTGAGTCAATATATATGTATATATATATATATATATATATATATATATATATATATATATATATATATATATATATATATACATATATGCGTGTGTGTGGGTGGGGGTATTTGTGTGTGGGGGTGTTTGCGTTTGTAAATTATTGTCTGTATGGCGTACAAATTAATTTTGTTTAATCTATACTTGCCATATATTTATGTAGCCATCGAAATCCATGAGTATTTTCGACTAATATTGTCTTAACTAATTCCATTTACTCTACATAAATGAATTAAATACGTTCAGCACAATTGTACTCATCGTTGAAGCCACTATTATTTTACGATACATAAATTCTTCCATTTTATTAAATCTGTATATTATGTTACCACTAAATGTTTAATGCAAATCATGCGTTTTATAAGATTTGGGGTTATTGGCTGTGCTATTAAAACCCAAGACTTAAGCCCCCTTCCATTCACTTCATCTAAAAATATGTGTCATAAATCTACTCTGTTGTACCTAATCAGGTTTTACTCGGAACAACTTATACCTAGACGTATGCAACCACTTTTAAATAATTCCCGTATTTAATTAGTATATTTTCTTTTGATAACCTTTAATGATATAATTTTAGATTGCAGAACTGTCTACGCTCTGAGTTATTGATGAGTAATTACAAGAAAATTTTAGTATAGATAATTTTTATTTTCCTATTTGGTCTATGTTGTTGCTTTCTATCATTTATAAAACAGGTATATTAAATAATGATGCATGGTCACTGACATTGTCCTTGAATCTGCGAACCGTTGACATTATATATGTCCTGGCACACTTATTTCAATTTACTACACATTGATATACTATATATGAAATGGGGAATTTAAATTCGAAAGAATATTTGTTTATATTTCTACAATATCAAAGTGGTTTATATTAATTATTTGGATGCGTTAAAAAATTCTCCCTGTATACCTCATCAATTTTTACGCTGTTATGACATATTAATATTTTTCGGTTTATGAGTAATTATAAGAATTGCCATCTTTATCGTATTTTCATTCGTAATTTTCTTTTTTTTTATTAATAATAAGTTGCTGGATTTTACAAATTCTTTATTATATGTGCACTTTAGGGCTGAGTAATCCGTAGGCAATTTCTTAGTCTATGTTCATTTTATTCTTATTTCCGATATTATTTTGTTAGATTCTCATAGCGTTTTGATCGGAATTTTTCTTGCTAGTGATATTTTTTATATAAGTTTCATGGGTGTTATTACCCATTGACATAGTGTATATAATAACAGATATTTTTGGTGTTGCACTTTTCCTGTCCATTTCTGTATATAATTTTTAATATATTTTGTTTGACTTTTATATCTTAAGATACATAAGACCTTATTTTAACAGTTTACGCAATATTCAATAGTGATTCGTTATATAATATTCAGCATATCTTATTATATATTCTACGTATAAATTATTCTCTTTACCGTTATCGATATGCAATAATGAATGATTGTGTTCATGATATCGTTCATATGTATTATTGATTAAGTCCAAGCAGTATCTAAATATACACATTTTATAGGTTATATTAATAGTTATATTAAAGCCAATCCCTTTAAAGAAATTCAGAATCTGTTGTTTAATTTCATGTAATTTTCTAGAGAAAATGTAAATAGCGTATCTATTTAATCAAAGCAGAATATTATTCATTGTTATTTTCTAATTATATCCTTAAAGGCATACAAAGTCACATATCTATGTAGAGTCTCGGATATGCACCGAAATTTCCAAATTTATTACTTTTTATATTTCTAGTGAAGTATGTGTTAAATTAATGGCCATATTGTGTTGTTATATAATCTCTGTTTTTGCCACATCAAACAGTTTCTGGGATAGCATTGATTATAGGAATCATTGTCGAATAATATGAATTAACTATTCTGACACTCAGATGATTACCATTGATTATCTGTTACTTGGGATTTTTTTCACAATATTCTATTTTTTTACTCCTTATACCTACAACTTAGATGCAAGGAACGGTCAATCTAATTATATAATTATTTCAGAAATACGTTTCTAAGCATTTCAATCTTGCGCACTATTGAATATATGCTATCATGTATATTGATTTTGGTAAAATACTGCATTTATATCTTAGATGTATTCTTTCTTTTAAAAGTTCAAAACTTTTCTTCATCAAAATTGAATGGTTATAATTTTGTAACGCATGCTAGAAAAGTTCATTGTATGTAATTTATTCACGATTTTTAGTATTTTGTTAATTGTTACGTATGCAATGTGTTTCGATATTATGTATTGTGTTGTTAGATTAGGATATTCAGATTTTTTTTCTAATTTTAAAGGAAAAAGTAGAAAGCTCTATAGACGGTAGTCTTTCCAATGATACTTGGTTATAAAAAGTTGAGACGGAAAATATAACAACATATTAATGTCTTATGTATGACAGGAGAATAAACTGGAATTTAAGAATATCTCATTCTATTAATCATAGGAGGTACTGGGCTTATGACAATTAATTTCAAGAACTACCTGTCAAATATAACGCTGGAAGCAATTATAAAATAAGTTAAATCCTTAAAGGTAAATGGATAGTTGGACTCTTAAGAGTTTACAGAAAAAAAAATAAGTTTATTGGTAAAATCAAGAATGTAATTATGTGTCGGATTTTATGTACTAACACATGACATAAAGATAAAATCTGCAATTAAAATATTGCATTAATAATACTGAAGCAATATAATGAGTTTAAGACGCGAGGAGGCAACTTGAGACAAACTATATATATATATATATATATATATATATATATATATATATATATATATATATATATACATATTAAGTAATGTGATTTATAATTTAAATATACATATATATATATATACATATATATATATATATATATATATATATATATATATATATATATATATATATATATATATATATATTAATTTGCTTGTACGTACGGTGTCAGGTCATCATCATCGCAAACATTAATTAATGAAACCCGTCACCATCATCGCAAACATAAATTAATGTGAATTATCTCCCTTTATTGTTCGATCTTTATCAGTTTAAATATAGTATAGTATTTTACTTACATTTTAAACGATGTCTTCTGGAACGCTTATGCTTTTTTTATTCATTAATAAATATATTTTTTTTTACATTTAACGCTACGAGTTAGTTTTTTTTATTGTGCCATTTTATCTTTTTTATTATTTTTATTTACTTTTGAGTGAGCCTTACATAAAAAAAAATATGGTTAGAAATAAATGTTACAAAAGTCAAGAATAAATCACCAGTCACCATTGGAAAATACACTGAGTAACACAGAGTCAAAACATATTTTACGTCTTGTTCTGTTTTGTTTTTGTTTTACGGCATATCAATCCTTTTTCGTGTTATTTAATGCTGAATCGAGTAATTTTGTAACATTTATAGAGCTTCACGTTGTTTACATAGTTATTACTTATTTTTTGTTCGTTTCATTGTGCTTCTTTTACAGGCATTCATCTTCTAATGCCAACCGAAGGGCATACATATTTAAATACTATAAAAAATGAACGCAACAATTTTTTAAAATATTTGTTTCATTACTTACGATTAAATTTATTTAAATAGATATTTGGGTTTGTATTACTTTACACATAGATTCGAAAAAGTTGTCAAAAAACAAATATATAACAAATAAATGTCATCAAAGGCAAGATAAGTTACTTTTCTACCTAACTTGATATATTTTCCGTGTTTTTATTCAATGTAACATGTTTATTCAGCTCGAAAACAATACAGTGTTTACCGATGTATTGGAACATTCAAGATGGAGTCTGATTCTCTCTTTAACACGGTAAGTTTGGGAAAAGATGTTATAAATAAAAAACCGATAAAATACTATTAAAAACTCGCTCAATACATGTTACTGTGACATAGGTTGACATATATTCGGCGGGTTTTTAATAGTATTTTGCATATTTTTTTTATTTATAACACCTTTTTCCAAACTTACGGTGTTAAAGAGGGTGTGAGACGCCATCTTGAATTTAGAATACATCGGTAAACACTGTATGTTTTTCTAGCTGAATAAACATGTTACATTGAATAAAAACACAAAAATATATCCGGTATTGTAGAAAACTTACTTATCTTGCCTTTGATAACATTTATTTGTTGTATATTTGTTTTGACAACTTTTTCGAATCTATGTGTACAGTAATACAAACCCAAATATTTATTTCCTATTTAAAGATTTTCAGTATATTTTATTTAACTAAAGAATGTTTCCATTATTTTTATTACATTGTTAGGTGAAGTTTCAGAATAGTTAAAACCATATTAAACCATATTAAGAATGGCTTTCAGCATGATTCTTACAATAGCGGTATCAAAGATTGTTTTCCTTATTTTAAAACAAATTATTAAAAAAAGATCCAAGACCATTAATTTTTTTTCATTAAATCGCTATTTAGGTGAAGGTCCAAAATAGGAATTTAGGAAAACCGGCCCCTTATTGAATAAATATTGATTGAAAACACATTTTATGATCGTTCTTGAAGGAGATATTGTTTTTTAAAATAGACAATAGCCCCCCCATAATATTTTTTACAAATATTTTTACTTGTTGAAGGTTTTCTTTTTTTAATAAAATCGCTTTTCTAAGTGTCCGTTTTCTATCTAACTGGTTAAGTTCTTAGTGGCTTCACTTATTTTAAAGCGTTTATTATGTTCATAAACGAGACCGCATATTATTTATATTAATATAAAAAGAATTTACTTATTTACTGTTGTTTATAAAAGGGTGAAATCGATTTTTTTTACCTCGCCGACCGTTTTTTGTTGTTTAATTTATTTGGAATCGTTTATTCGGTAAAGAAAAAAACCCACAGAAAACAAACAAAAAACATGTCGAGTGTTACGTGAGATCGAGAAATAATGTCCGGTATATCACATCTTCTTGGTAATGTCTAAACAATAGAAAATTAAAGAAATTACTGAGGGAGATTATGTTTTAAAAAGAAAATAATAAACTTTAATATTTTTTTAAAATATAATTTAGGGGGGGGTAAAAACTAGATCTCCCTCCGAAAAACAACTAACAAAAAAATGAAATTAAAAAGATTCTTGATAAACGATAGCGGAGTTTTCAATAAAATTTATTAATAAATTTATTTAGTGATTACTTTTTCTCTTAATGATTGATTTTAGAATTTTGAAGTAAAAATTTAAAAAAATTAAAAATGAGTTAACGAGAGATTGTTAGCACATGACATCTCTCGCTCCAAAAAATATTTCGCTTTTAATTTATTAGTTAATTTTTGCAAAATTTGACAAGACGACAATAAATTTACTTGATAAAATTATAATTTTAAATAACGTATGAGTGTATTTGGTAGGAGAGAAAACAAAAACAAAACAAAACAAAAAAAAAACACTATCATAATTAAAATCCAAAACAAAAAGTAACGAAGAATCGAATCGCTCCGTTTTTTTTATTTTTTGGTTTTGCTTTTTATCATTGTTTTTATGACTCCAAAAACATCGTTAAAATAAGAACAAAAAAAAATTGTAATTAACTTTGTATGAATATAATAAACGCTTTAAAATAAGTGAAACCACTAAGAACTTAGCCAGTTAGGTAGAAAACGGACACATACAAAATCGATTTTATTTAAACTAAAAAAAAAAATTAAACAAGTAAAAATATGTTTTTTTTTAATATTATGGGGGTGATATAGTCTATTTAAAAAAAAAACAATATCTCCTTCAAGAATGATCATAAAATGTGTTTTCAATTGATATTTATTCAACAAGGGACCAGTTTTCCTACCTAGCGAAAGGGGACGAGTTTTCCGGGGTCGAGTTTTCCGGTGTCTAGTTTTCCGGGGTCAAGTTTTCCGGGGTCGAGTTTTCCGGGGTCGAGTTTTCCCGAGACGAGTTTTCCCGGGACGAGTTTTCCGGGAACCCTAAAATAGTTAACCCTTCTCCCCATAACCGTTTTTTTATGCAGTAAAATACTTTGTTTCAATTATTATGGTTTAAATAAATATTTATTCCTTATTAAAAAATTGACAGAATATTTTATTTAACTGAAGAAATATTTATTGTTCATACATATATTTCCCTTATTTTTTTACATTGTTAAGTGTAGTTTCAGAATAGTTAGCCCCCTCCCCATATTAAGAATGACTTTCAGCATGATTCTTACAATAGTGCTATCAAAGTTTATTGAGAGCTGCTCAATATTCTGGCTTAATGGATCATTTAGCAAGGAATGAAGATGGTTATTCTGGTGTACCAGTTATTCTACCATCTACATTTACAGGAAGTCCTAGGAATCTACAACAGCTTTATCAAGATGCAATGGAAGTTTTCTGTGACCTATTCATTACTCACACGTGTAATCCAAAATGTCCTGAAATATCAAATAACTTGGGGTCATCAGAACTTTCACAAAATCGATGTCAACAATGTCATACAGTTTTTTTAAAATTCACAGTCTAACTCCCCAGAACCTGCCGACTGACCACTATTCTCACTCCAAGCTGCTGATCGACGTCCCTGTCACCGCCTCAATCATCACCAGCACTTCCTGACAAAATCAACAGCATCAGTTACGATCGCATTGACCTTCAATAAAAGTTTAAACCAAAGTTCTTTGTTTGTTCTACTTGCTTCCATACATTATTTTTTGTAATATAACAATAAGGAATTTCTTACTGATGTGTTTTAAAAGATTTTAACTACCGTGGAATTTCCACGGGTCCTGCTAGTATATAATTATTTTACTTAAAGTTAAGACATAAAACATCCTTGTGCTGAGATGGTCTTTCTAGCCAGGATTGTATATGCACATGCATATATATGAATACACTCAGGATAATTATGTCACTAGATTGTAAAATTGCTCACCATAAGAAACCCTTTGTCATAGACAGAAAGATGAATGTCAGAGGAGCACTATAAATTACTATGTGGCATTACAAATGGGTAATCATGATCGACAAGAAGTCACCGAAAATCTGACAGCTCATGTCAGATTAAGAATTAAAAAAAAATATGTTTAATGATATGCATAGAAGGCGGATTTAAAGGGGATTTAGAATATGATAAAACGTTATTTCGTTAAAAATAGCTCGGTAACCTTGTCTTAAGAACAAAATTAAATTATAAAAAAAGATTTCATATTTTTTACCAATAATTACTTAAATAAAACATCGTGGTCATTACGTCTTCTTTTTTAGTCTGGATAACACACACTCTAACTTAATGTGAATAGCAATCCCAGTAATGACTATAACAGAGAATTAAACGTATGTTGTAAATGTAATGCATTACAATAACCCGCTATTTTCCATAAAATACTCGTATTTTAATAAGTAATAATAGGAAATCTTTGCAAAATTAATACAAATCCAAGGCATAATTATTTCATATAATATTGGGAATTTTTAATAAGCATCACAAATTAGATTAATATGAGCTTAAATTCAGGACCATGCTTACGAATGAAGTGAATATGCACGGATATATTGAATAAGTGAATATATCACGTTATGCAGAGATAGATGTAGATGTTTGTGGCAGGGATATTTCGTTACATCTTAAAATTAAGTAATTTTGCCAAGATTTTAGGCCCATAGCTCGCAGAATACTGATTTTTTCTTCAGCGGCACATCATTCGTGCTTTTTTGGTCGATTTACTAATTCTCGGAAAAAAATCGTGACAAATATCCATTTGGGTTAACCATTCACGAAAACAACAAAATACACAAACGCCTATATCAATTTAATCCTGTCCCCGCTGTAAAATTCTAATTTTACAAGGCCGACTTTGCCCGTACAGAATTCGTTTTAAGCTTATGACCTATTTTTATTTCTAAATTAACATTTGCAGACTCCCGGCCAACAAAAAAAAGCACTTCATAACGAAACATGATAAATTACAGACATCAATAAACCTGTATTTATTCTTACTCTGATATCCAATATTCGTTCAAAGCAAACAATACAAAATGATTCACAGTCCTTAAGAAAATGTCAAAAAATGTGGTTCGAAACTGGAAAAAAAAACAATAGTAATAATATTAAGGGATTGTCCATACCTTATTTCCTGAAAAAGTAGCATCAACTTTAAAACTACTAGTTTAAAACGAGCGATCCATCTTTTTTCTTTTTTTTTTAAATTATGGCATACACCACATTTAATGATGATTGACAGAAAATCCAAACAATCGTATACGCTTGATAATATCGTATTATACGTGTGTGTCTATTAAGATGTTTTTCTTGGTCTTCCTTTCTTTTCTTCGCTTATCGTGTATTTTAAACAGCATAACATATGATAAATAGTTTCTTCTAAATGTTACATTGAAAGAATATTTTGTTCATAATTAGAGTTTCTCTTGTATTTAAAACGTTCTTTCCTTCTTAACTCTTTTTAAGATATAATGGGTTACATATTACTTATTTTGTGTGTATGCATTTTCATTTCTTTATACAGTAAACGTGGTGCGTGTGTACGTGTGTACATGTGTATAAACCCCACCATTTTCTTCAGCTTGCGTGTTTATTTTTTAAACCCCACGCTTTTTTGTTTGTTTTTGCGGGCATATTTTTTGTGTTTTATGTATTGTCCAACCAAATTGTACTTAGGACCTGCATTCTCTGTTGTGCTGCAGTTCGATAGCGCATCGTCAATGCGATTTGGTCTATAAGTAACCGAATTTAATATACAGGGTGTTCCAAAAGTCTTGGGCACATTTTTACATTGAATATCTCTAGAACTAAAACACACATCAGGTATATCTGGTATATTTTGGTATATCCTTACAAAAATCTTAATAAATTTAGCTTTAAAATGGCACCGCTTTCATCTTACTACCATTCACAATTAAACATATATGCGGACTTGGAATGCGCCCAAGACTTTTGGAACACCCTGTATGTTAGATTAGGAGGGGGTAATATGTGAATAAGATACTTCATAACTTTCTGTCCTGAGTACCTTTGATTTCCTGCTAGTAAGGGCTGTCATATATTACCACAAATAAGACGAGTGAGACATACCTGTGTTTACTTCTTTGTGAAACACATGGCAACAACTTTATATTTCATAAACATAAATGTATTTCCTTTGTCTCAATAAATCCACTCTTGAGTCTGCTTAAGTGTATACATGCTTGTGTTGTGGCTAGCTCTGATTCCTGGCCTTCTTGGAGCACATCCACCCTCTTTGGTTACAAAACCCAAACTCTCGGTACTACTAGTACTGAATTATATCATTAGAGATGTTTATCTCTATATTTCTACTGGTGCAATTTTTTTTACATACATTATCAAGGCCAAGAGGCCACTTAAGGATAAGGGTTAAAGAGTGTACAGTAGAAATTGGACATTATAGTAATCATTAGTAATGAAAATTTGGTAAAGTTGATAACTTATATGGAAAGACTCATCAAGAACTTATTTACGTTAGACTTGAAGACAACCATATTGTAGTCAGCCGGAAAGCAGGAAAACGGAAGACAATTCCACAGGCGTGCAGTTCTAAGAAATAAGCTTTGTTCATGGAATCTACCTTTAGGTTTAGGCACAGATAAAGAGTGGGGGGAATTATTGATAATGTTTACAGCTAGACGAGTGTTCCTTGTGAAAGTTTGGCGAGGGGGGACCATAGATTGAAGCTCATTCGAACACTTTCCATGAAAATAACGATACATTCAGCGTAATTTTAATAATTGTTTACATATAGCAATGCATAGCTAATTGAATGTATAAATTAAATGAGTAAATAAAAATTAAACCCATAGAATACAAAAAATCTCGAAAATGCAAATATATAGTTGTGTTTTATTTTCTGTACTCATAACGTTATGTTTTTTTTTCAAAATAGAGTGACATTTACTTCTTATTTAGTGCAGTTATAGGCTTCGGTGAATTAGTAGATTTCACACAATAAAATATAGGAAATTATAATGAGACATAAATTTCATCACCTTAAAATAAGAATAAAACATACCGAAGGACACGTGTCTATTGTATGTAAGTGTATATTACACCTATGAATTCAACAAACCAAATAATGTAAGTATTTCTGGAGATGTCATATATTTATTATCGTACTACCACATTGAAATAATCAACCATAAATATAGTAATGCCGTGAAAAGCAAGAATCTATTTATATTCAAAAGTGCAATATCTTATTCTCTAAAAAATAAGGCAACTAAAGAGTTATGTAAAATTATATTATTATTGTTTATGTAATATACTGTTGACTAGTATTAACAAATATTGGTGTATGCTGTAATGTGACATCTCTCGCGCAGCCAGTGTATATTTCCGGCATTTAAAAATGCAAGCGCTGAGAAACAACGCGCAGATCTGTATTAACGGATTTTTTCTCCAACTCCAATATGTCAAGTAAGAAGAAGACAAATAAAGGACATGGTGTACAACACATTGACTCCGAAATGTATTAAAAGTATGAATTTTAAACGAGTAAAATATTCGATTTAATCGTATTGCGTTTTAATTTCGCTTAAAAGCGCAGCTCATTTTATTTTATTTAAAAAATGCTGTCATTTTTGAATGAGCAAAAAGTATATCATATTATTAGTACATTAGTAATGGCTTTTGTTTTAACTTAATAATTAAAATAACTTAAAAATATTAAACAACACAAAGAATGTATTTGTCTGTAGAAACAACACGAACGTTTAATGTATCGGCTTAACAAAATTTATCATAATCAATCAACCAGAATTACAAAAAAAAAAAAACTCTCCTGGAATCTTTGAATCTATGTCTGCCGTAAAGGTATGTTGCATAAATATCTACATACAAACTCAATACATTTAGTATTCGTGTGATGTTAGCCCCTCAGTAGACTTTAAGGTTTCTTATCATGGGGTCCTGGTTTCGAATCTCGCTAGATAAAGCCATTCTGATAAGTCGTAGACGACACACGTATCAGTGGATAAATAGGTTTTAACAATAAATAATATATATGCCGCTTCTCATTAGGGGGTCGAAAATTATTCCCAACTCGTATTTAGATATAAATACACTTTAATATATATATAAATGAATTAATACAAAAAGTATCGTTAACAAAAACAAATAAACACATCTACATAAAAACGCGCGACATTTAGTAATTATGCAAGGTTAGCATCGTGGTAGAGGTTAAGGTTTTTATTATGGGGTCATGATTTCGAACCTCGGAATAATCAGTCAACATGATGAGTCGTTGGCGATTAAGAATATGTCAGTGTATATATATATATATATATATATATATATATATATATATATATGAGAGCGCGGTGTCTTTGGATAATGTATTTGTAAAATATTTACCCAATATTTTTGCTGACATTTGTTTTGAAAACGATTATGGAGAAGCAAAGATAACAGTGTAAATGATTTTTTTTTTCAAATAGATGAGAATGTTTAATATATTTGTGAATGCTGATGTCTAAAAAAAATATAGAATGATTTGGAATATATTCATTAGACGTGTCCGGTTACTTTACACTCTCTGTTTCTCCTCCTTTTTCTCCCTACCTATCTCTCTTTCTCTCTCCCTTATATATATATATTATATATGCATTGTTTTCTTTCGCCCCCTTTCTCCTCACACACAGATACATACATACCCCTCTTCACACACACATTTATATATACATATATATATATATATATATATATATATATATATATATATATATATATATATATATATATGTGTGTGTGTGTATGTGTGTGTGTTTATACAGGTGGAAATATATATATATATATATATATATATATAATAGATATAATGTTTAATAGTATTTGAAAATGTAAAATATTTTTGGGAAATATAGGTGCAATATGCCTACATTTATTATGCGCCACTGTTGGCTAATGCATGCCGATAATATTAACTCCCAAATCATGTAAATTATTAACGAACTTATGCTAAGAATATATGCCATTTTTCTCAAAGGAATGTGTCCCTACTAGATAATACCTTGTGCATTAGTTAGAATGACGTCAAATCAATTTGTGCTCGCTGAGGACCCGACCTTGTTGGTCGTTGGCATGTCTGAAATGAAACTAGATATACAAGTCATTTGGGAGTGCTAATTGAAAGGATACCCAATCAGTTTTGTTGAAGAGACAGACTGCATTATATATACACCGTGTATTCTTGCCAAAGAGTGGATTATGATATGTAGCCATTGGCTCATGAGAAAACTACGATTGCACAATATCGCGTACTTGTATATCGGCGGAAAAGTTATTTTAGATACGCATATGCTCAAGCGTTAGGGGAAAAAGTTGGTGTCAGGGGCATGTCTCATTGATACTAACAAATCTAATTCAAGTTGAAGCTTAATTTATTGTATCCCCATACTTAAATGTAAATACATTTAGGTATGGGGATACAATAAATAGAAAGTAGGCAACATACGGTAATGCTGGTTTCTATGGCCATTAAAATTATTTTGTTTCAATTAGAGTCAAACAAATTTTAAAAAAAACCAAAAAAAATCTTTCGGCGAGATACAGTGAGTTTTCAAAACAAATACATTTACCCCACAGTATATCTAGAATTTGCGAAAACAAATCACTTCAATATACTTTATTGAAGTGATTTGTTTTCGCATTCTTATTATTTGTTTTCGCATTCTTATTATTACTTAAGAAATGTACCGCTCAAGATGCGGAGAAAAAACGAATATTAAACCACTGTAGACACGATTAATTTTATGAAGAGTAAAACCTTCCAAAAATGTTATAATTCACTGCCTTCCACATAGATATTTAAAAGTACTTAAACTTTGACACTCATATATGCATTTCCTCTTGCAATTAAAGTAACATTTTATATTATCTTTATATTGTAAATTACTAATCTGATGTTTAATTTAACAGAACATCGTAAAATTTGATTATATGCCCGGGGTTATAAAAACTACAATCCCCAGAATATGATCACTTTTCTCTTGTTTTTCTTTGACAAGGGAGACTATCTACGGAATTTTGGGAACTTGATACAATAAACCACGACTGGATACAGATAGGCAACCCTGTACTAAAAACAAGTAGATTCAACCATTAGCACTTGTAAATAAATATTCGAATTGAGAACTATTGAATTTATCAACATTATAACTTATTAATTTACTTATTCTTTATTGAAACGTTCTTTGTATCTTTGCAATGGTAAGCGTTAAAACACATATTTTAAATATAATTTATTTTAAAATTTATATAGAGGATAGAAATGACTAACATATTGGAAGAGGGTGACATATTGGGGTATAATAATGGTAGTCAATTGCCGTTTTTACGCTAAACTATTTATTTGTCTCTCTAAATATCTGTGATTTTTTTATAAGCATAGGAATGATGTAACGTCAAGCTACTATTTGTGCATATGATTCTTTTGCTTAACCTGTTTCTATCAACTGTTCTATTGGGAGAATTTGTAGAATTTATGTCATACCATGATATTATGGGCCAAGATAAACACACGCTTTGCACATATCAAAGACTTCAAAACAAATTATTCAATGATTAAATAATATTTTCTTCGATGAAATATACTATTATTATGATAATCTGTTTAATGTATTCTGCATATCACATTTAATCTCAATGAATTCAGAGATGTCTATATTAGATATAGCATATTACTATTAAATAAAACTATATTCTTACTTCTTCGTGATAAATATTAAGATCTGATGTAATTATTGGCTAGGTTAACCAATTTAAAAATAACTTCGGATATTTGTATTATTATTGCTAAGGAGGTGTTGCGTGTGAGTTTCTAGTGGCTGGATGGATCAAAATATAAATTAATCTATCTGTACGCATCGTGTTACAAATAACTATCATCAGCGCAAACATTTATTGATAGGGAACGAATTACCTTCTTTCACAGTTGTTCTGCATTACTTAAAATTATTGAAACGAATATATATATATATATATATATATATATATATATATATATATATATATATATATATACACACACAATTACTTTATGTTACATATTTTCAAGAGGTACATTATTTTCATTTTGGGGGAGACAGAACTGCTGACATGCGTAATGCACTTTTTACACAATTATTGTGTACTTTATCATTGCCAATTAAGCTTTTATTGATTTCTTTTCAACGAATCCCGACGCCATCACATGTATGTATATATATATATATATATATATATATATATATATATATATATATATATATATATATATATATATATATATATATAATTATATATATATATATATATATATATATATGCACCCCCATACACATACACATACACACACCCACACATAAATCAGAACCGACACATCAAAACACACACGCGTGCGCGCATACAACCACACACAGACATAATACCCCTATCTCTAATACAACACACTGAACAATACCAACCCTACTTAACCTCGAAACCAACAACACTAGGAGACAACTAGAACCATAGTATGATAGCTGTACCAACACATCGCTCCCTCCTCAGTCAGGGGAGGAGAACCCCCTCATTACTGAAACGACTATCTTCCCTTCTATCACCCCCCTCCCATACCTACGCCCCCCCAAATCCCCCTCCCTCTGGGGAACACAATCTTCCCTACAATAGGAACCGATCCTGGGTCTGGTCATACCCACATAGGGAGACAAATAAATAGAAACATTAAAAAATCCCCTATTTTAAATACACCCTCTTTCTAAACAAACATAATATAAGACTGAAACGAAAAATCACAATACTAAATCCAAGAATCCAAAAAATAAATATCGAAATAGAATGCCTATCCTTACTTCAGAAGAGCCAGTCCCCCTCCCCCCACACACACACATTAGTAACGACCTCGGACCACAGCCGCCTTCCTAAGAAAGCAAATAACTCCAAAATACTATAAAACAATATAAACATTCCCAAACCAATAAAAGCAAACAGACACACGCACACACACGCGCACACACACATAAACACACACGCACATACACACATACACAACCCTACCCCACCCTAAAAGAAAAGAAAAACCAATTAGCAGAAAGAGATAGCGACTGACTACAGCGAGGTCAAAATCTCCCTGGACAAAAAAAAGCAATAAAAATTCAGCATACCAATGTATAATAAACACTTACAAGCCTCCACCCCTTGGAAAACTTCAAACTAACTAGAAAATCGCCATTTTTACACATTTGAAAATAATTTCTGACGAGGACGCATCAGACCGTCTGAAACGTACGTAAACGATTTCAATGACTTAAAAACATTGTTACAATGATCCAAACATTATTCTCAATGAAAAACCAAGACATGGAATAATAAAAAAAATGTTAAAAAATACACATTGTTGGTGACTACTGCCTTATTTAAATATACATCTTTCTTTCGTTGGAATTTATTAACCAATTTTATATAAATATATATATATATATATATATATATATATATATATATATATATATATATATGCACGACTCACGTTCAAATTTTGTGTGCATGTGCGTGCTAGTCTTATATGATATAGCCTGCAAAAACAAATAATCGGTGTTTTTTTAATTGCAGACCTTGTACTCTACCTATCTTGTAGTGATCTCTTCTATACATACGAGATGTTTAATCGACAAAATTTGATTCTACAACATACATACCGATTTTCCCAAAGTAATTTGTAGATGCAGATTAAAACTAAATGTGCTTGTTAGAAGTAAAATTACAGTAAATAAAGAAAAAAATTGTCGTAAAAAAAACTACCTCCAGCCAGGATCGAAACCCGACCGCAAGCCAAATTACACTGCTGCTGTGCGGGTTGTTGAATATCTACGTTTTTACATCGTCCAAATGCCGATTTGCTTACACAAAAAGCCTCGCTTTATATGATAATGCAAGTTTGTATATCACTTCCCAATATACTCAAGCCACGATAGGGAGCATTATAGGCAAGCACATGCAGTAATGTTTCGCTGTATCACAGCACATCAGTGCGGCAAGACAGCAAATATCTCAAGCCACGACCGGACTCGACCGTTCGAATGTGAGCAAAGTCGCCTCACCATTTCGCTATGCAGCTTCTGATGCGCGAGTAATGGATTACTGATGATTTACACATATACATACATATATATATATATATATAGAGAGAGAGAGAGAGAAAGAGAGAGAAGGAAAGAGGCAGACAGAGGGCGAAAGAGAGAAAGAGAGAGAGCTGTTTTTATTTGTTTATGTTAGCGATGCTTTTTCAATGAATTCAATTATTTATATGAAAGAGCATTTTTACCTAAACGCGAGTTGAGAATAATTTTTACTTTGACCAATTTGTATATATATATATATATATATATATATATATATATATATATATATATATATATATATATATATATATATATTTTTTTTTTTTTTTTTGGTAAAAGTGGCTATAAGTAAAAACCTTAAGAGAGTGTTCAATACTATAGCAGGGCGAATATGTGTTTTATTTTTTTATTACCGTTTTATCTGTTTCGTAAACTAGGGTAAGTTTTATTTTGAGAACACATTTGTTTGCTATTTCCCGCCTACAGTTTTATAGATTTTGAGGTTCTTTAAAGTACAGGATGGAAAATTTTTCATGGAGGCATGATTTACATGGGTCGCTTAAATGTCTGCATGTGGTAGCTTGTCTCATTATTTTCCTTTCGACTACCGGCGAATGTCCGCTTTCTTTTAGTTCCCAGTGTTTATTCGCTAGTGTTGTTTTTATACGGCGTTTTTTTTTATTTTTTTAATGTGCTTTTGTGGTCATAGTATCGGGTTTTGAAATCGAAGGAAGTCATGCCTATGTAATATTTCTTGTGATTCGAAACAGCCCTAAAAAATAGCGGATACAAAAATATCGATATCAAATATAAGCAACAAAACACCAACAACTATAATAAAATTAAAAACAGAAGAAAAAGAACTATAATTTGGTATACGGCCCCATACAATCAAATGTTAAAAACAAAACTTGGCAAGAAATTCCTAGATCTTATTGAAAAACACTTTCACGCAACCAACCCCTTACACAAAATCTTCAATAAAAATACCTTGAAGTTACCTTACAGTTGTTGCGAAAATTTAGAGATGATAATTAAAGCACATAATAACAAAATACTAAATGAAAACAATGTAAACAACAACAAAATAAACAATAAAAAGTAGACACCATGACAGAAATAAAACCAACACTAGAAGAAGAAATAATAATAATAATAATAATAATAATAATAATAATAATAGCAATAGTAATAATAATAATAATAATAATAATAATAATAATAATAATAATAATAATAATAATAATAATAATAACTAACCAATCCCGGACAATAACAACCATAAATAAAAATACTAATAACGAACAAGATAAATGCAATTGTACACACCGCAAACTTTGCCCAGTCCAAAATAAATATCTAACAAAAAGTGTAGTTTATGAAGCAACAATATTTGCGAAAGAAAACCCGAATAACAAGAAATATTGCATAGGCATGACTTCCTTAGATTTCAAAACCCGATACTATGCCCACAGAAGTACATTCAAAAATAAAAAAACACCGTATAAAAACAACACTAGCGAACAAATACTGGGAACTCAAAGAAAGCGGACATTCGCCGGTAGTCGATTGGAAAATAATGAGACAAGCTACCACATGGAGACATTTAGACGACCCATGTAAATTATGCCTCCATGAAAAATTTTCCATCCTGTACTTTAAAGAACCTCAAAATCTATTAAACTGTAGGCGGGAAATAGCAAACAACAATATATGAGCTCTGAATTTTTAAACATCATTCTAGGTCGTATATTGTTTCTGAATTTTTCAAACATATTTAAGTGCAGTAGTAATTGTGTATTTCGGAGCTACCTTTTATTTAAAATGACCACTTGACTGCATGATTATCGTTGCTGAAATTTATATCTTCAAACTTCTTTTTCAAAATATTTTCCATTGTTTTCTTTTGGTTTGGATATATTAATTAATACAGTGTATATTTACAATGAACATAAGTTAATTTATATGATAAATGACAGAACTATTAAGATTGTGGTGGTGACAAAAGTAACCCAACAGTGTGCGGACATGTGTAGGGAAAATTTGCCATCATAGTTGTGCATACAATTTAAAATTAGATACTATATTTTGACAACATGTTTAATTTTTAAAACTTGATTTGCATGTTTTATATGGCAGATGGGTTTTTATACAGTTATTTGTATGTCTCAGCCGGCGAAATTTTAAGATTGTATTAACCAGTAAAAGAAGCAGACGAAAGAAATTAACTTCATATAAAGCTTTTTTGAGAAAACTGTTGCAGACCTCCAAGAAGGCACACATTCGAGAAAGGTTTGCAAAGATTATCGATTACCAAGATGATCTCTTCACAACTTCCTAAAGTGTAATCAGGTAACACATCCTACAGTGCAAGCTTGTTAGACAAATCTTGTTTGACCACATCCTACTTAAAGTTTGCTTTGACTAGGTGGCACTTTTATACTGTTGAAATCTACAGGGAAAAATCTATCATTGGTGACACCTTGCCAGCAACACTTCATTTATTTTATTCTAAGGCAATGTGAAGTGATTGACATTCTAGGTTGTTTATCTTTTACAGAATGTAGTACACATGCGTCAGCCACTAGATGTAACTTTCCTTAGACCCATGAAGGCAGAGTCTTTTCAGGATCAAATATATAACCAAAAATATTAAAAAAGCCATAGTTTACAAAACTTGTTCCAAAGAAATTGAATAATTTCATGAAAAGAAGAAGTAACTAACAACAATGATATTTACGTGACAGACGTCAGGAAACGTAGAGTATTTCTTTTTTCATTAGCGGCAAAGTCTGAAACGCCTTCCACAAATTCCATCTGATCCGTCGCACACAATAAGTGAGGTGTTTATTTCGGAACCCAGAAGGCGCGTACATATAGAAAAATTTGACACAACGAACGACAAGAGAAAAAACTGGAAAGACCATTATAACAGGCCCTGCAGTAACCCAGGAAACAGCTGAGATGCTGCTCAAGATGCCCCTTCGTGAGAGTAATTCTCTATACCTAGGGTTCTCGTGGGTTAAAATAGTGCAATGTCCAAATCCCCCAGCAACTGATGCGATATCTGAGATGGGTGCCTCACTTTTACATGATAACACAGATACTGTTATAAGCTATTCAGAGTCAAGCAAAGAACACCATCAAATCATGCTAAACCAAAAGCCAGACATAACATTTCCGGCATTGCTGAGTAAAAGATGGCTGATACCGTATCAGCACATGCCAGATGCCAATCTTGTGCATATACAATACAGCTAGATTTTTGTTAAAGAATCTCAATTAAGGGAGTGCTCTTCCTATTTCAAAATATATATTAAAATCAATGTGTACACCCTTTTTTATACGAAGAATAGGGCATAGTTATCCCAGGTCGACGGGAGCATTGGCCAGCTATATCTACTACTATATACTAAGCATGCAATATTTGATAAAACGTTCTTCTATGTGTTTCTGCCCTGTTTTTTCATAATTTACATCAGCAGACATTTTGTGTATAGCGCATTTAAAGATTACAAATATGTTGTCCTAATGTGATCAAAGTCACCCCAGATTACGTTTTTTCTTTTTTACTCTGAGTCTCATTAGTTAATCTACAAAATGTATTAAATTATTTTTGTTGGACTGAAATGGTCGCTAAGGTAAGCACAAACACAGGGATAAGTTAAAGAATTTGAAATATATTAAAACAAAAACAGAGCATTATATAGAAGCAACTATAGTTGCAACTACCACCAAGATGGTAGACTACAAAATATACTTATCAAACCGAGAGTCGTAAATCTGTTAAGTCATATAGTTTGGAAGAGTGCCTCCTTAGTGCATGAGTGGTCCCAAATATATCCTCTTCCCACCCTTTTTGTAACGCAAAAATACTTGTAAAATCTCTGTCACTCTTAGTCGATAGTCCGCAATCTATTAATTTTATTTCGTTTCGACAGTCGCTTCCAGGTTAGCCTTGTCACGGTCGAACCTGTTGAAATCGTTGTCGATTAGTTTACATTGCGAGTTATGTGTATAACGCGTAATCTGTGTGGCATTGTATTTCAAGTGACGTTTTTGAGCGTTTCCATTTTGCATGGAATACTCGATATCGCAATCTCTTCCAGATTTGATTCAGGATTTGAAATTAATTAGTAATATACTTCGTTAATTTTAATTACTATTCTATTTGTATTGTACATATTCGCTTAATTTCATTGTTTCTATGGTTTGATGACGACTGCTGATCCCTCTTTTCAGTAGACGGCTGTTGCTCTTTGTTTTTGGTGGAGGAGCCACGTGACGACCCTGTGGGAGCCTGCTTACGTTGTACTTCCGAGGGCTGCTCTTTCAGTTTGAAGGGGGTCTTGGTGGTGTTGTTATTAAGTGCAACCTCTGGCTGGATTTTCAGGAGCTGCTGAAGTCACTCCGTCTGATTTTCCCTTGGAGCTGCCGGTTTCGAAGTTATGGCAGCAGGGGCTCTTGATGGAGTCTTTTTCGGACACTCCTTTGCCATGTGCACCTGTTAGAAACTGTTAACGTTGAATTAGTTTCCTATCTGTAAATCTATATTAGTGAAAATTGATTTTTTCTTATTTAAAAAAATCTATAGCTTCCGTTTGTTTGTGGTTAGAAAAATATTTATTATGTAATTCAATTTGTGTCGCTTTAATTTTGTGCTTACTTTTTAATTGTTGATACTTACTTTTTAATTGTTGATGCTTACTTTTTAATTGTTGATGCTTACTTTTTAATTGTTGAGGCCTATTTTCAAATTATATATGTTATTCTTGATACTTTCTCTATGGATTTGGTGTATGCAATTCATTTTAAATGTTACGAACGGTTCGATTTCTTGGAGGTTTTGTACGACACATATTTATTTTTACCATTCTCCTGCTTATTATTTTTTTGTTTAGATATGTTGAGGGTTAACATCAAAATTTCAACAATTAATCCTATTAAAACAAAATTAAATTAAAGAGTTTTAGAAAGCTTTTTTACAGCAGGTTGATCTTTTTTTTTGCATCATGAAAATGTAGGAAATCAACTTTGAAGATATATTTATATCGTCTGAAAAGTTGTGGAAAATCTGGCCTTTGTCAGTAACGATATGTTATTAGTAACATATCCTAAATGCATTTTGTTCAATAAGAATTTACTTCCTCGAGGAAAAAAAACGCTGTATACGTAGGACTTATACTCGATTGTTGTATCTTTAAAAATTTCTTTTCTCCTCCGAAGGAAAAATATAATTGCAGCAAAACTGGTTTACTGTTTGTACTCACATAATGAACAATTTTTGCGCATAAACTTTGTGTGGCCTTAATCAGAGAGCTTCGGTGTGTAATTATGTGTTTCTGTTAATTTAGATTAAACCTTGTTTGGTTGTCCTTATGTTACATTTTAGTTATTTTGAGCTTTTATATATTGTGAATTTGAATGTTTAACACTGAAGAATTTAGTAGACACTTGGGTATGCTAAATTCAGGTATATCCTAGATTAAAAAAAACGTTCGTCAAATCTTTTTGCCAAAAAGTTGATATGGATGTTTTATTGAATGTTCGAATCCCTCATCGCAAAATTGTTTGGACCTGGAAGAGCCTTTCAAGAATACACTCACATTAGTTAGAATATAGTACAATATATTGATACAAAAAACGACATACACAGACGGCAAATATCAGACTGCGACTGCACACTTACTACTTGATAATCGTTACTTTCAATTTATTAATACTGTTCGGAAAAATTTATATGTGGTGTTTTTTGTGGGTCCTCACAATAATAATTGTATTAATGAAACTAACTTTTCAAAAAACTAACATGCATAACTTAGATGTGTTTGTGTTTTATATGCTCAAATTTAACAGCACTTTTATTTTACATTTTAATGCAGATAAAATAGTTGTGCAGCATATGCACTTTCTAATTATTTTAGTATTCGCAATTTTGGGAAGAAATCTTCTCTAGACTCCCCAGGAAATGTATCGACCCGTGATGAAAAATGAATATTTTTCTGTCATAATTTTTGCTAATTTTCTTCTTATAATAAAATATTGGTGGTAAGTTAAAAGAAATAATTACGAAAAATAACAACCACTTACAGTATATATAAAGCAACTATCATTAAATCTCAGAATATTGTCATGCTCACATTCAGTTTTAACAAGGCCGATAGCCATTAGTCGCGTGTTCTCGTGCAATGAATGAATGCGTGAATGTAGGATTGACATGAAATTCTTAAAGATAAAATACAATGACTGAAAATGGCCTTAAATTACTTAAATAAATAACAAATAAATGACTTAGAATTACTTTATTGAATTAAGGATGAATTGAATGACCTTAAGAATGACTTGAATGCTTAAAAAACTTGAATCCTTCAAAAACAACTTGAATGATCTGGGGAATGACTAGAATGGCTGTGAGACTGTCTGGTTGTAAACTGGGTGATCATTTTACATTAACTTAATACAGAAAAGTGACCCCCATTTTATCACAAAGTTACAAACATAAGTACATCATGTAGTAAGCACAGATACTACATTTTGATCTTGTCCAAAAGGACATGAAAAGGGTATTTATTTGCTCCCCCACCGAGCAAATTAGGCACGATACCGATTTTTAATGTGAGGAGTGAAGGGGAAATGGGGACCACATCCCCGGGGAGTAGGGGAGCTGGATAGTGACAATTTGTATGATGGGGTGCCCCCTACATTGATCAAGGTCTTATATGTGGGGTTGGTATTTATTTGCTCCCCCACCGAGCAAATTAGGCACAAGGCCGATTTATAATGTGAAATGTGAAAAGGGGAATAGGGGCCATCTTCCCGGGCAGTGGTATGAAGGGTTGCCCCTATATTAACCAAGGTCTGATATGTGGTGATGGTATTTATTTGCTCCCTCGCCGAGTAAATTATGCACGAAGCCGATTTTTAATGTGAGGTGTTAATGAGAAATGGGAACCAAAAAAAAAAAAATAATAATAAAAAACTATCGAGGGACCGGATCTCATTTGTACCACCAGTCAAAAGTCTATTTAATTTTCTATTGCTAACCTAGTGGGATGGGTTCCGTAGGATCCAGTACCGCGTGTGACATGCCTATTGTGGTAACACGAATTAAAATTTGGCGCCTTGTCGGATACACAAGCTACTGCCTTGCACACACTTCCTGTCAAAGACCACTCGAGGCAACCTCCCGCCGAGGTATGGAGCCGAATGTTTCTGCTTCTGTGTTCGGTCCTGGCCAATCTTTTTGTATCCTCCTGACTAGGAGGCAGAATGTCCCACATGGCGAAACTCTTCCTGCATATATACCTTGACGGAATGTTAAAGTCAATGAGGATTTCCACCATGGTGTCTTTGTTGACACCCGCTAAACTCCTGGTCGGAGGTAATCAGGGAGTAACCCTCTTTTTTCCAATTTTTCGATGTGTCCCTGAAGGGATATGATTGTTGTTCCGTTCGTTACATCCTTGTAAGTGGAGTTGAAGAGTTTCCTATAATCATCGGGTGTCATCTGCTCCAGGTCCTGAGGGCCCTATGCCGTATTCTTGTTTTGTTTGGTGTTGGACAGACCGGGGAGGGGATCTCCGCTGCCGCTGCCTTTTCTTTCTGCTAGTGTTTCTGTTGTTACTGCTTCTGTTACTTCTGCTTGGACCTTTTGTTTGGGGCTAACTCTGGACAGTCGTACTGTGGTGTCATAGACTGGTTTTGGCCCGTCTTTTGGCCTCTTTCCTTCCTTTTACCCGGAGATTGACTCATGGGATTTTTCCCATCGTCATTATTGTAAGTGGGTTGGTTTTCGGGCCTTTCAGTGGTGTCAGAATTGTTTGGGGAGCTTTGGGCGGGCGGTGAAGGTGACTTATATCCCCCCCAAAAAAAAATTTATCTATTCCAAAGTGTCCCTGAAAAGCGTTTGGGTTCTATGGGCAACTCCGTCTTCATCATCTTCCCCTTCGGGAATTGGGGAGCTGCCCTCGTGGGGAGTAGGTGCTGGGTGACCGGATGATGGCTGGGAGACTGGGGGTGCCACGAGCTGTGGACCACCATTATTGCCTTCGGCCTCCTCGTCTCCAAATCCTCTCTGTTCATCTGCCGGGAGGTAATCCTCGTGGGGAGCAGGGGAGGGGTCTTCTCTGGCCAACGAGGATTTAGGTGAAGAGGGGTTCGTTTGGAGTAGACCCCGGACTTTGCTTCTTTCCCTCGTCAGACGCATTTCTGGTCCCTTTCATCTTGAGGAGACTGGGCGTGAGTGATTTCTCCGACCGACGAGTATTAAGGTGGAAAGGGTGTTGCAGGATGTGCACCACCCAAATTTCACCTCGTTCGTTCGTCAGTCACTTCTTTGAATCCCCCGTCTGGGGTGTGCCCTTTTTGAGGAGCCGGGGGCTGGATTTGTTGCCCTCCTGTAGCTGGATCTGTCTGGGTTGTCGCGCGCTGTGGCGGTACCCTGGCCTTCTTCATTCTTCTTGGTGGGTGCTCCTCCGATGGGGAGTACTCGAGGGGGCTATGTGGCGCATTTAGGATGGTATACGCCTTTCTCCAGGCATTGTGGAAAAAATGCACCGGCCGCTGATATGGACCAAAGTTTGGCGGGTGAAAAAAGAAAAATGCAGAGAAATGGGGGTAGTGAAGTGGAATGAGTGAGGTCAGAAGCAAAACTGGTGTTACCTCACCTCACGGGGATGTCAGGTTAGTCAGCTCAGTTCCTCCTCCAAGGGGAGGTTAACAGTGAAGGGAGACGCAGAGGGTGCTAGTGGCTCAGAGTGCCGTATCACAATTAAGAGAGAGAGAGAAAGAGAGAGATGATAGACATGTCTTCCAACAGACGGGGGCAGAAACGAAAGACCCGCCCTACCTTCGTTACCCTACCCCCAAACAACCCTAAGGAAGCGAGACAGAGAACCCGGTCTGCTCAACCCACTGGAAGATAAGCGAAGGAATACAACGTTTGGGCCTGCCACGTCAGAGTGCTGCAGAGGCAATTAAGCGGGGAGACAGTAGACCATTTCAACCTCAGGGGGGAGGAGGAAACGAAGTAACAAAAAGAAAAAAATGCTAATCTAATCCGACCAGGTCGCATCTACCAATGAATGTATTGTCGGTCCCGAAAACAGCAAACTATAAAAGAAGGGATCGGTTTTCGGGTCCTGACTACCACACAATGGCGTCGGTCTTGGGGAAGCAAAAAGGGTCCAGACTCCCCAAAGAGTGGGGTGCGCCACTATCAAACGTTAGTAAAGTCACGAATATGACCAAAGTTAAAACCTTAAAATTGACTATGGGTCAAGTTGCAGACTTAATAAAAATAATAAAAATGTGGTAGCTGGGAGAACACTTTGATCTTCATATTAAATTTAAAGGAACACATTTCAATTAAAAAAAATTCAATATAAAATTTAACAATTTTAAAAAGTAAAATCTCCAAAAGACAAAACAAATTTAAGCACAAGGCCCTATAAGATCTGGGGAGTGGATTGTTGCAGGGTCTTTGTAACTGAAGTAAAAATTAGAGTCTTTGGCGACTTTACTCTTGACTAGCAACATTTACCACAATACCTCATTCACTCTGTGGAATCTAAAGCCAAGTGATATAAACCCCAGCGTTTTTGCATGAAAGGATATATATATATATATATATATATATATATATATATATATATATATATATATATATATATATACAATTTCTGTATGTGGGTGTGTTTGTGTGTGCATTTTTTAAAATAAAATGTGTGTGCGTGTGTTTGTGTGTGTGTGTGTGTTTGTCTGCGAAAAAAATCAATTCATCGGAAAATAAAAACTTCTTGAATTTGGAAGAAAAACAATTCGTTTTGGGCAATGGAGAATCTAGAAGAAATATACAAAAAATAAAATTGCTTAGTGCATTGTTATTAAGGTCCCTCCGTGAGCTAATCTAGAAAGTTAGATCACCTACTGATTTTCCGTGGCACCGAAAACAAGCGGGAAGATCCCTAGTAAGGATTGGGAAGAGTTTTTATCGCGTGTAGGGATGAAAAATAAATAGATTATCAAAAACCAAAAGGGGGAAGATGGGGGGGTAGGGGGCGACCTTCGCGTAGGGCTGGACCAGGAGGTGATAAAACAAAAAGAAAGGGGGACTGAGGTAGTGGTAGGGTGGCCTCGGAAGTTTCTCTAGTGCGAAAAAAACCCACACAATCGGGGGGCAGGATCTCATTCGTACCACCAGCCTAGAATCTCTTAACTTTTATATTTGTCTAACCTAGTGGGACGGCCTCCGTAAGACTCAGTACCGCGCGTGCCATACTTATATTGGTAACACGAATTAAAAATTGGCGCCTCTTCGGATGCAAAAGCTAGCGTCATGCACCTACTTCTTATCAAAGGCCACTCGAGGCAACCTCTTCCAATCGCATCTGATCTTAATTTAATCAGATGTTTACAGTAGACGATCAGATCCCGATCTGGAACATATATACCTTCGCGCACTCGCTTGAGGCGTGTGATCCATATGATCATCCTCGCTACTGCTAGTATCGCTAGAAAAACCATTCTTTTCTCCCTAGGCAGCGGCGGATCAATGTTCTCCACAAAATATGACTCGTCGAGTTCAAGACAGCGCTTAGCATCGATGCTAGCCATTACCCCGTAGGAGGGTCTTGTGCCTGGTGCAGCGGAAAAAGCATGACCGGCTGTTTCTCTCATGTCCTCGTTGCAGCGCAGGCAGTAGACCCTGGTTTCTTCATTGTACAATTGAGTTCGTCAGGAATGGGCAGTGCCTTCCGGACAAGTCGTCAGGTAAGGGAAAATTCAGAGTTTGTAAGAAAGTCCTGTCCCGGCGCCCAACTCCACTGGGAGCGGACCTCCTCTAACGACATCCCCGCCCGGTTCACTAACGGTTCTTTTGTGCTACGACCCACTAGCTCCGGATAAAGCCTGTCTAGATTCTTCAAGGACACTGGTCCCTGGAAATCCTCAAAGTGCCGAGCTTATACCGAGGGGGGAACAATATTCTACGCCGAATGTTTGAGATTGGAAAACGAGCTTTCAACTGCAGAGACCCATGGCCAATCAATCTGCTTGCTTGTTCCAGAGGAGGTCGCGCAGTTCCAAGCCTCCTTCGCTGGGATTTCTAACACATACCTGTCTGCAAATATAATGCTTACCCTCGTTCCACAAGAGTGTGTCGAGGTGCTCCTGTAAGCTGGTTCGTCCTTTTGCAGGGAGGGGAAGTACAGGCAGACGGTAAAGGATGTGCGGAAAGATGTGTGTAGCACACACCTCCACCAGACCCTTCAAGGAAAATTTCCTTCGAAACCAAGTCTTGACAGAGGATTCGACCTTGGTCTCTACTTCCGACTAGTTTTCCCCAGGTGGAGACCCGGTCCGAACCACAAATGTCGGTCGAACTGAAGATGCCCGGAAGTAAATTTACTCCGGTCCAGACACCCAACCGCAAACCCACTGACTTACTGCCATTGAAGGCGGCCCCCGTAACTTCTTCGTATCGAGCGAACGCCTCGGTGATAACTTGAATGTCCGTGTGGCAATGCGGAAACCCTGGCTTCTGTGCCTCCAGGGAGAGCTATCCGGCGCAGGACTGGTGTAGTCGCCTCGTCCCTAAACTTGTGAAGGAGGGAATCGAACACCAGGACGTACAAGAGAGACGGCAGCAGACAACCCTCTAGCACCGAATGCGAGACCGTGAATGCCTCCGACAGCTTTCCGTTGATATGCACTGCTACCGTCAGCCTGTCATTCAGTACAGAGATCCACTTGCGGTAGTCTGGATTAAATCCGGCGGCCTCCAGCTCAGATGCCAGGAACAAAGGGTTCACCTTTGGAACCCTTGGACTGATCCAAACTTATCAGCGCGGTCTCGGTGTCATCTTCTGTCCCATCTATGATCGTGTGTATCAGATGAAGATTGTCCTCAATCGATCTATCCTTCAAAGCATAGCTCTGGTCTGGTTCGATAAAGTCAGTGATGACAACCTGCAACCGATTCGCAAGAACCTTGGCCAAAATTTTGACTCTGTTTTTAGCAGAGTTAAGAGCCTGAAATCGATTAAATTTTCCTCCTCACTATGCCGTTGGCCTTTCCGCAGCAATGTTATCACTCCCTTGGTCACCTGCCCAGGGATGTAGCCCTGAACAAACCAATGGTTGAGCATACCCTTCAGAATAGGGGCCAACATGGGCGATAGCCTCAAGTAGAGTTCGTAGGGTAGACCATCAAGCCCCGGGGACGTGTTGCAGCCGACCTACTTCAACGCAGTAATAATCTCATGTTCCGTGACAAGACCATCAGAGCTAGCCGCTCTAGCCGCCATGAGGCTGCCAAAATATTCGATCCTGAGTCTGGGTAGTTGGGTGAAGCGCTCCGATAGATGCCTTCGACACCCTCGCAAATCTCACACAAGAGCGTGCCCTTCCATGTCGTTTAATTTTCGAATGTACCCGTCCGAGCCGCACCTTAGAGCAGGCTTAAGCTCAACAGCGTCTACATTAACAGCCTTGTTCGAGACATTCCTTAGCCTATCCCTAATTATCTGGCCCTCGTAGCGCTCGTTAGCCAAGCGGCTGAGGTCTTGTTTAGCAAGTGCTATCTCCAAGGCGTCCCCCACTCCACCACCCCAGTCAGCCTATTCTCTATACGCTTCTTGGCCTTAGCCTTATCTAGCACGAGGCGTTTGCTGTACTGGACCGAGAAACGTTTAATCTTAGCCTTGAGACTACCCACCATCCACTCCTGGTAACCGGTAATGCCTGTTGGATTATATCTGTAACCTTCAACCGGTAGTCCTCCAGCTCCAACAAGGTGCTGTTGAACTTCCAGTATCCGGCCAGTTTTTCCGGGAGCTCAAGTTCAGACGGGTCATAACTAGTTTATGGTCCGAGTGTCCTAAAAAGTGCAATATGGGGAAAGATAGTAAATCTACATCGCCTCTTCTAACTAACACCGATCCAAGTAAGTAATTGGATGGGAAGGCGTATTAGGATGCCCCGCCCACATCTCGCGCCCCGGGTGATCCAGGCGAAATCTCTCGACCAGGTCGGACGAAGCCGTCAGTTCAGACAGACTGCTGTCACACCACACCGACCCGCTAATCCCCCCGACCTATCTATATTGGGATCAAGGATGGCATCCCAATCGCACATTAAGACTACTCTCGCCGGATCATCTATAAAGCCCTCCACCCGTCGAAAGAAGTAACCCCTCTCCACAGCGGAATTAGGCGCATAAACTGCGACTATCCGATACATACTTCTATTAACGGAAACATGGACGACAATCACCCGCCCGTCCTCGTCCGTGTAAACAACATTCACGGAGGCTGATAGGGTGCGATTTACTAGCAAGGAGGTTCCACTACTATAGGTATTGCCATATGCTGAGTAAACATCGTAGTCGCTCACCAGCATCTGACAATCCCCGTTACAAATAAAGTGGGTCTCTTGTGTAGCGGCAATATATACCTTGAGGGACAACATATCTCTCAGCACGCGCGTGGCCTTGCTTCGACATCTGAAACCCCTCACATTATAAGTAGTCTTGTTTAAAGCCATGGTAACTTACCTTATTCAGTGTCACACATGGGCCTGGAATCTTCGGGGGTGAGGATGTGGCAGGCTTATCCAAGGCTTCCGGTAAGAAAGTCAGCTGAGGGCAATCCATTCTTGGCCATTCCTCCCACGTCCGGTTGAGAGGTTAGTTTGAGTGCCCTATAAAAGGAGGGGTGGATGTAAACAATGGCTCTATCCTCACACTTGAAAACTAACTTGTTCAGCAAAGAATTATCCGTGTCCACCAGCTGCTGGCCCTGGATTCTATACTTTGTGGCCTCTATCATGGCCCAGACAGCATCCGTCCTGGAATCCTTGTTGATCCTAACAAATTAGGTCAACAAGAGAGCGTCTTGGAACTTGGTAGTATCGGTGACATTATCGCCCCCGACGTATTCAAAGTCGTTAAGTAGGTTGTAGTGGGCCTTCTGCTGGCCTTTGAGCTCAGGTATAGTTGGCAGACGGACGGTTCACATATCCTTCCTCATGGAAGGAAGGGAGGTCTTTTTGTCCGCTCCGTGCGAACTGTTGTGTGTTGGTTCCTTCCTTCCACTATGAAGGTCATGGTCCAATCCCAGAATTTCAACATGGATGGGAATGTTTAAAATTCGGCCTTGTCCACGACCATTCTGACCGTGTGTTCTCCGGTCATGACGTTTCGTTGGGTGTGGACTGGTCTTACGGTTTCCACATCTCAGTACTCTCTTATGATCGCCTCGACCTACTTGGCGCCAATGTAGACAAGAACGTTCAGCACGGAGACGCTGGCCTTCCTCTTGTTTAAGTATTCCGGTTGGAGTCTTATTCTTTTACCCCGGTGGTCGGTGCTCACGAGCCTTACTGCATGTTCTAGACTGGGGAGCAGCACGTCACACATGGCGTAGCTGCCCCTGCAAATATAGCTGGCTGGAATATTTAGCTCCAGGAGGACTGCTACCATGTTTTCTATGTCGACCCCAGTGAAACTCCGGGTTCTAATGTATGACGTAATTAGCAAGATCACTCTTTTCACTAACTCCTCGATCTAGCCTGGGAGGCGTTGGATAACTTTGTCCACCGTGTACTCCTTGTGCGTGGAGTTGAATAGTTCCCTATATCCCTCCGGATGCAGGTTTCCCTGCTGCATCTTCGCACCACATGCTGTTGCCGGCTCATGTGGAAGGTTGGAGGGCCCTGAACGTGGATCTGCTGGCACTTCTTTTGCTTGTTGTTGCGGCTTGGTCTTGGCCTTATTAGAGGTCAGAGCTAGCCAGTCAGCGGCGAATGTTAGTTCCTGGCTTTTTCTGACTTCCTGGTCATCACCATTCTTCTTTTTCGTCGGTGACCTTTGATAAGGTTTCTCCACGGCCTTTGATTTCCCTGGAGTTGGAGCTCCCATGGCGGGTGCTGGGGATTCGCTTCTTCTGGATTGTTGGTCCTTCTTGGGCGAAACTTTTAGGATAGTCTTTTGGATTTCCCCTCGTGGTGGGCAGGGGGTTGGTTGGTTGCCCTCCTGGTGTTGGCGCTGCCTAGGTCGCCGCCGGCTGTATCCCTACCCTGGCCTTCTTCTCCTCTACTACCTTCGTGGGAGATTGTCCCCCCGATGGGGAGTACTCGAGTGGGGCGATGTGGTGCATCTGGCGTGGTATACACCTTTTTGCCTACATCTTGCGGACAAAACTGCACCGTCCGCTGACGCATACCAAAGTGTAGCGGGGGAGAAAAGAAAATGCAGGGAAATGGGGGGGGGTTGAGGGGAGTGGCTGAGATCAGAAAAGAGAAAGTTTATTGACCTCCCGTCACAGGGGTGTCGGATTAGTCAGCTCAGATCCCCCGTAAGCGGGGAGAACAGCGAAGGAAGACGCAGCGGATGCTAGCAAGTAAGAGTCCCGTGGCGCAGTTAATAGAGAGAAGGAATAGATATATCTGCCCAGAGACGGGAGAAGAAACGAAACACCCGCCCTACCCACGTCACCCTACCAGCAAACAACCCCAAGGAAGCGAGAAATTGAACCCGGTCTGTTCAATCCATTGGTAGAGCAGAGAAGGAAGACAACATTTTGGGCCTTGTAGGTCAGAGTGCCGCTCATGCAATTAAGAGAGGAGAGAATAGACCATTTCAACCTCAGAGGAGAGGAGGAAACGAAAACCCAACAAACTAAAGCTGACCCGTCCAGGTCAGGGTTATCAAAGTAAGTGTTGTCGGTCCCGAAAACAGCAAACTTCCAAAGAAGGGATCCGTTTTCGGGTCCAGACTACCACACAATAGCGTGGGTCCTGGGGAAGTGAAAAGGTCCAGATTCCCCAAAGAGGGGTTCGATGTCACTAACAAGGTAAGTAACGTCGCAAATGTGACCAAAGTCAAAGCCTTAAACTTGACTGGTGCGTCAAGTGGCGGATCTCTTGAAATAAATCAAATTTGAGGTAGCTGGGAGAACAGATACTACAATTTGAGATATTATTTTTTTTATTTACAGGAAGAAAAATACAATTGGGAAAATGAACAAAAAACTTAGGCACAAGGGCAACTCAAAAAGAAGGGGGATGGTGAGGTTGGTTGATCGATCTCGTGTCTGTTGTAAATTTTACATGATCTTTTTCTCAGCCGGCATCTTTTATCATGGTTACCCCTTTAAATTTGTATTTATGTGTGTGGTGGGAGAGGGTGGTCCTACTTAAACTCAATTTTAAAACATTTTTTTATTTATATCCAAAAATACAAAAAAGATAACAATATTAATAAAATTTCATTTGTGTCGAGGAACATGGAAAAAAATCGGTTAGTAAGCCCTCCCAACCTTGTCTGAAATGCTAGACCACCCGTTTCACTCTTGTTTTAAAGGAACCAGGAGTTCGCAGGCAGCCTCTGAATGGAGCGGGGGGACGGGTTGGGTCCTAAATTTGGGAGAAAACGGAAAAATGGCGGTGAGGGCGTCGGGTGTTTGTGTTGGATTTGATTTCCTGCAAGCTGGGATGAATTTTGAGAGGAAGCGGGGGCAAAAGAAAAAAAATGTTGTTATTAGAGGTTGGACGTCTTGGAAAATTTCTAATGAGGGAAACAAGATTTATTCGGCTTGCTGAGGGGCTGAAGGAAGTAGAATTGGACAGAGGCGGGGGTTCGATAAAAACCGTGCGCTCCTCACCTAGAAGGGAAATACAGACTTGCTAACTGTATCAATCTTATTCAAAAGCCACGCGATGCAGCCTTCTTCTGTTGCATCTGATCTTTACCCGTGGTTGCTGTTTAAGGAAAGCGATCAGATCCTGACCAGAAAAAGGCAGCACCCCCGGCCATCTTGCAGTCTCCACGTCAAAATCAGCATTCTCGCCCCGGCCAGGATTACTATGTAGACAATTTGTCTCTCCCAGTCCCACGGCAGCCTCACCTTGCCCACTACGTTGGATACAATAATCGGGCGAGGATGCATGGGATCGTTACGAGTCGTCACCTCCCAACATACGACCAGAAAATGCGTGATCAGTGGTTTCTGCAGACGTCGTCTCACAACGGGGACAGGCCAGCGACTCCAACAAACCAGAACACCATTTTATATTGTTGAGGAGAAACAGATTTCGGGCCAATCGCGAGGTCAGAAAG
This sequence comes from Euprymna scolopes, assembly GCF_053919585.1. Taxonomy (NCBI): domain Eukaryota; kingdom Metazoa; phylum Mollusca; class Cephalopoda; order Sepiida; family Sepiolidae; genus Euprymna; species Euprymna scolopes. Next base: position 50,641,150 of record NC_136485.1, on the reverse strand, counting down.
AACACTGAATTGTTCAGATGACTCTAACCTGGCTCCCAGTTACACGCGGAGCGAATGTCACTCTGCTACCAACCCAAACCCGCGCATAGCGAGTCGTCGGCGGCCCCCTCATTAGATCCCTGTTGAGTTCCCTACGAGTGACAGTCACAAGGTCGCTAGACCCTAGTAGTTGTTTTAGCGCGGCTCGACTCTCTTTCAGGAAGGCTGAATTTCCCTGCGACCTGTGACGACTCTCAATAGCGGGGTCGAGAATGAGGTCGGGAAAGGCGACAGTGATCAAGGCGTGCCACGGTTGATCGTCTTGAAGGTAGTGGCTGAGGAAGGGCAGCCTCTCGGCGTCTCGATGACATCTCGTCCCAAACCTCCCTAACACAGACATTGAATACAGACATGTCTTCTCACCCAGTGTCTTCTTCTGTCCCAAAGGAGCAAGGGCAAGAGTTCGGCAAGAGCTGTTAGGTGTTGTGTAGGCAGAGGAATAGGGTCCGTCGGTAAAGGATAAGAGGGAAGACATATACGGCGCACGCCTCAGCTCTACCCTTTAAGGAAATTTTCCTAGAAAGCCACACCTTGACCGCAGCTGCCACCTTTGACCGTACCTCGGACCAATTCTTATCAAACTGAAGACCCGGAATTGACCACTTTTGACCGTACCTCGGACCAATTCTTATCAAGCTGAAGACCCGGTATGAACCACACGCTGAGCATCCTAACCGGACCACCCGTCCAGCTGAATGGCGCCGGGAGGTTTGCGTTTCCACTCCAGGTGCCCAACCACAGTTCGACCGATATGGTTGTGTTTATCTTGGCCCCCGTACAAAAATTCCTTTACTAAAATTATGGGTTTTCAATAGTAAATTAAAACGCAGTAATTTATTTTTGCTTTTTTATATAAATAAAACATCGTAATTTGTAACAATAAAAATAAAATAAAATAATTTTTATAGGAACATTACGAAAAAAGCCCCTTAAATCCGTATAAATGAATTCTATATAACTCGAAGAAAAATTAGTTTCTCGAAATACCAATATGACTATCGAATTAAGCATTGGTTATTTAATAGGTTCACTCAAAAATATTATAATTGCAAAAAACTTTTCTACTCTTTTTTAAATAATGGGTTTCCCATGATTCTTATAACCAAGATTTTAATTGCTTGCAAGAATGTGAAACTTTCGGCGTTACATAGTTTTATATAATATTGACCAATAATTAAAAAGAAATTAATTTAAACACAGGAACATAGACACATAATTGACTTGACAAAATGCAAAATTAATACAAATGTTCAGAAAAGAAATGTACGAACGCGCGACTTGGGGAAAACAGACATTCCTCCCTTTTAATTACATGATGTCATTTTCACAGTTTTCGACTGCCTGAAATTCAGGGCCTTCCTAATTTTCGTGTTTACAAAATGTTAGTTTGTTGCGTTTTGCGAATGCCAGACTCACTCCGTTTGGGGGCTAATAAATTTATGGTTTGTACAAACAAGGTATTTTTTTTATTAAATTCAATATTTTCGGATTTACTTTACTAATTATCTTTGAAATAGACCCAGAAAACTAATGTGTATCTTTTAAAGGATGTTTACAACGAATTTATTTAAGTTAAACATTTAGCTGAATTAGGTTGCTCGCCGTGAAAGTATTTTCATAATTTTATTCACGTGTACAAATATATTCTCCTTTTGGAAATTAAGTTAATCCTTAACCTTTCAAATACAATCAAAATGTAGTCGTTAACCTACAAAAATATGATGAATCGGCTTTCAAAACTAGACCCCTTATATTTATCCGTCCGTTTTTGCCGGTACCCAATGAAACGAATATGTGTATGTATAAAAAATGAACAAACACGCCCATGAACCATATATGAAATTTATATTCGTTCATTTTATAAGTAATCAATATCTTATATAACATTATTCTTTACCATTATTGTTTCTTCAATCTTTATGCACCATAACATGTACACCATAACATTTTTCTAGTTCCATGTGATTTTTAAGGTACTGGCATTAATTTGCAATGTATTTTACTCACCGAAAACTTTTTTTTTCAAGTTTTACGTACTTAGTCGTCTGTCTAATTAAATTTTCACATCAAACACTGATTACGAACAGTCATCAGTTATTTAATGATGTTTTAACTCGTGAAAATACATGGAAAATACAGACGTTTTGTTTACTCTATCTCAGACTGTTCCTCCCTTTTATGTATTTAAACGTCTTGGAATTTAATTAAAGTTTCAATCAAAAACTAATGTACTTCTTATCTTAAGAAAATTAATCAAATGATTCTCTTTTCAGGAAAACACACGTCAACAACTCGATCAACATGACCAAGGCAAGTACAGCCAAGAAGGCTTTTTTCCATTGAGCACATTTAATCTGGTTTTCATCGGAAATTAAAACCGGTAAATTCAAAGCCAAATTGGCAGACGCACACACGAAATTACGTATGCCTATACAGAACTCTGAATAAAAAAAACAAAAGAATGCGTATTAATTACAGTTATGTTTTCATTTAAGAAAAACAGAAGAAACACAGATTGAATGCTGCAGTTGTAGTTGTAGGTGTGTATTTCTTATTGCCTCATAGCTATATTTAAATAAATCACTAACACCTAGTATTTATTGAGTAAACAAAGTGTTTTAATACATGCCGCTATGTAAGCATTATTTTCATATTAATTGGGAGTGTAAATAAAAGTAAAAAGATACTATTTAAAAAAATATATATATGCGTGAAAATTATATTCTTTTTAAATACATAAATAGCTGAAGCGCCTAAATATATCATGCATGTGTGAATACAACCAGTATACAGGCACTTTTAAACACTTGAAAACGCAATACATCAACATTAAATATCACCTATAATTACAAGAAGTGCAAAATAGATAGAAACCCGTGTTTTACGAAATATAGTTGTCACATCTTCCAGTCAAGTTAGAAAAACCTTGGAGAATGTTTATGGATGGCATATAAAGTTTTACCGAATAAGAACCCTGTTTCAAAGCTGTGTGAGGAAATCTTGTTAATCTATTTTGTATGGCTCGAAATCCATTTTACCACACCACCTACAAGGTGATAATATGGAACACACATATCACAGATCTATTAACATCAGCAGACGACCACTACCTCACCTCGTGAGATTATTTTGAGCCCTGATCCCATTTGCAGGAATCTACCCTATTGCGAAGATTAGCAAATTTCTTATGCAAATAGAGTTACTCGATATTATATATTAATTTTATATATATTGGGTAAGTTATACTATGTTTTAGGGTGTTTTGCGTTTTTCACATAAACTCCCAAACACACACAGACACAGACACAGACCCCCCCACACATATATATATATATATATATATACATATATATATATATATATATATCGAACATTACAGCTCAGATAAAAACTGGAACAATATGTCACAATGTTACCACTTGCAGAATGCATTCTAAGTCAATTTTTTTATATTCAGAGACTGTAATATAAAGATAAAAACTGAATATATTTAATTGACTTGATTGGGAATCACATTTAGGAGATGTGTGTGACATTACGTTTTTCATTCCATTCGGATATTCGGAAATTCACTACTTTTAGGAATAGGTAATTATTACAAGAACTAGTGCGAATGCTAAGGTGCTTTTTTCTAACGTCGCGCAAATTGTCATGAAAAACATGTCATTCGTCGGTTTGATGGTATTTGACTTTCTTTAAAAATTTAATGAAATGTTCATGCGTTGTAATTTAGCAGTAATTGTAGTTCGTTCTGACCTCAGTAAAAATATTAGAGAATACCCCACGTTCCGTCAAACTATCTACTGAGGAAGGTATCTTTAATCAAGCTACTCATTACTTTGCGCAGATTTCGCCGCGACTTTCGCTTCAGTTGTCCAATTAATCATGTAATACTTGCATAGTAAGAAACTCTTGCAGTGTGTATCCTTTAAACAAGATTTTCCATCCACTTTGACAATTCTTCGGCACATATCCCTAAGTCTTCCACAAATTCAACTTGAGATAATAATAATGTTTTTATCAACCGCGTGTTTGACCAAGACGCTTTGCAATTTTCTCAATATATTGTTCCTTTTAATCCGTCTCTGTTATGCAGTTTCTCTATGCCGTAGTACACATAAAAATCGAGCTATTTTACTGTACAAGTGTAAAGTATTTTAATGGTAGATATTACGATATGTAAGCAATGCCTTTTTCGAAACCTGTTTATTTCAAATAAATATTACATGCCGTGTTAAACTGCCATTTTATACATAAAGAAGAGCACTATAAATAGAAGTGTGGTACCCTTTAATCAACGAGGCGATTTCCATATTACTTACGTTAACAGAAAGCTCAACTCTCCGTTGAATTATGTAAAAGTGCGCAAGTAATAAATATGAAACGAAACGGAATCAATGCTTTCAGCGGCAATTACAGTGAACTCATATTTAAAAAAAGTGATTATTTTTTTAGTAGTGACTAATACTGTAGTACATATTTAATACTTCTTTGCTCCATATTTAACATACAAATTGTGTGGATTAATTCTACCGTAGTGTATATATATATATATATATATATATATATATATATATATATATATATATATATATATATGTATATATATAAATATAGCTGTGTGTGTTTGTGTGTGTGTGTCTTTATTGCGTTAACAATTATTTTATCAAGACATCTTATGTATATTTTTAGCCTTCGTGTGCAATTATCGGATACCTCTGCGCTTGTGTCCGGTATCGTTTCTACATTAAATTGTAATTACATTAGGCGGTTTTATTTTCTGAATTAAGTTGTTTAATAGAATAACATGTATGAAAAACGAATGCAATTACAGTATTCAATCAGATCCTTATCAGCAAATTGAGAACGTTCTTTTATTGCAAACGCACACAACTATTGATTGGGCGCTATAGTTCTGAAACCACTATGTCTCCAGCCTGTTTGTCATTTCCTGTATAAGGAACTGGCGTTGTATAATCGATCTCTCTTTGGCAACTTTTAGGAGTGTTTGACGACTTAAATAACCCGCATAGCAGGAGATTCTGGGTGGAAAATTGACATTTGACAGCTAAAATCGGCAACAATTATTATCTAGGGAATCCTTGCCAATTGCGCCTTCAATCAACGTTGATTATGATTAATCTCGCGAGTAAATTTACAGTTGACATTGATTGCGAGTTATTAGTGTCCATGGCAACGAATAACGTAAACACCAAAAACAAATATGTTAGAAATTTCGCAAATTTAAACTTTAGGCAATTAAATTAGAGACATATATAAAACAAACCGGCAGCAAGTAAGCGTTTCGTACGAGAACAGTGTGTCAGCAAAGACCTGCATATGAGAGACAGTCATATCTATACACATAATAATGGATATGCGTTCATATTTCATGGGTGGCTTTCGTAGGGTGACTCATGAATTAAATGCAAGAAAATAAAATAAAATGCAGTATATTGAATACAATACATTAGTTTACGAAAAATATAATTATTTTCATTACATCTCATGCATATAAGAAATCAGGGGCATAACTATAAAAACTAGTTTTAACAGAAAGGAATTTCAATAAACATAAATTAATACAAAAATTGTTCAAAAATAAATATTACAGTCAATAAATACATACATTAAATTACAAAAAAATGAGTATTATTAATGCAAATAGAAAATTCTTTAAATATACATAAATCTACACTAAAATTGTTTTAAAATAGTAATAGTTAAATAACCTTTATCAGAAAACATCTAATTTATATTACGAAATAAATAATGTAAATGCAAAATAAGATATAATCCGATAATTATAAATGTATTTGTACAGAAAATACCAATAGAATAATATTAATTAGATATCTATTTGTGACATAAGATAACTCATTTTAATTAAGAAATTATCTTATCTCCCTTGATTGTGTAATATACAGATGGGGAAAACAAACAAATATATCATATTACTGATACAAATGCTTATAAAATGACAACAAGGGATATGCCTTTAAATTGTGCATTGCATGCAAGTATGTATTAATGTAATACAAACATGTATAGCTAATATTAGGTTTATATCTAATTAAGCAACGAGTGTTCATCAATCAATAGATTAAAGATATAGTGCAGTATAAATGTATTATATACATTTGACAACTTTAAATATTATCTTAGTAAATAAATATAGGCATTAAATATGAACATATAGAATGAGATAATTTATGTTTATTAATACATAGATTAATACATAGTATTACTTACATGAACTAATTGTTAGCTACTCTATTAAAATTAAACGTGTGCGTAACACGTTGAAAAATAACTCTCACATCTTTTCCAACTTCCAAATGTTGGAATTATGCCCATATTCCGTAATTTTCTTATAAGTACTTTTTGATCAGTTTATTGAAATGTGGAATATATTTCAAAATATCCACGATGAATGTTCGCTACGAAAAAGGTGCTATGAAGAATCCTACTTTAATATAAAAAGGTGATAGGCTCGGACTCTGGAAATCGGCACAATATAATAGTGTAATTTATGTGTATACGCTCTGTATTTACATAGTCCTTAATAAATCAAAGGCCGGGTAAAAAATAGTTTAAACATTATTAAATAAACATGTTCCCTTAAACACACACAAACACACACACACACACACATGGGAAAATTATAGAGGAATAAAAGGCGAATCAAATGAGGCAAATGTTGTTGCAGTTACATTAAATTTAGCTTAAATTTACATTATTTGAAAAAAATTACACGCGTGGGCTTTCACGGTAAAATGAAAGGCAACGCGTGTAATTTTTTCAAATAATGTAATTTAAGCTAAATTTAATGTAACTATAACAATATTTGCCTCAGTTGATTCGCCTTTTATTCCTCTATAATTTTCCTGTCTTTATTTGACTGTTAATTGAAAAGAAAAAATCGACAGCAAAAAATCCGCTTAAAACCAGCGAAAACTATCGCCCATAAGTCAGTTTAAAATATCCACCAACAGGAAACTAATATATCTCTAATCGTAATTGTTGTTGTTTCATGTTACACAATGTAACATTTAGTCCATATGCCACGGCTTTCAGTTAGTGATCGTCAGAGGCTTATTAATCTGCACCTTTCTGGTTTATCCACTCAAGAAATCGGCCGCAAATTTAAATGTGATGAGAAAACGGTACGAATGACTTTGCAAAAGCACCAAAATACCGGACGTGTTCGTGATGCCCCTAAATCAGATCTTACTAGAGTAACGTCCAACAGGGAAGACAATGCTATCAAGACCTGCAGGCTAAGAAATATATTTGAAACGGATCCTCAAATCCTACACAAATGTGCCATCTTGTTAAAAAGTGCTCTCTTTCTACAGTCAAGAACAGATTAAAGGACTGCCATTTGCGAAGATATGTTGCAATACGCAAGCTAATGATTTCTGGAAAGAACATAAAGCGACGTTGTGTCTTCCTCAGATGCAATGAAGACCATGACTCTTCATACTGGTAAAAAGTGCTTTCCAGCGACTAGAGTCATTTACATAGGCTAGGCAGTGATAATAGGCAGTGCGTCCGTCAGAGGAAATACAAATATTTTAATTCAAAATGATCAGTTTCAAGACTGCAATGTGGTGGAAGTTCAGGTTTTGTGTGGGGCAGTATTATTACCAAGGACGCAGCTCCTATTGTTCGCTTGCAAGGTCGAATTAATTCGACCGAATACATTACAACGCTGACTGAGCATTTTTACCCTACATTTGTCGGAATTTGAATAATAATCCAGCCTTCATGCAGGATAATGCCCCCATTCACACAGCTGGCAATGTCAAGTTTCCTTGAAGAGCATGATATTCCGTGTTTGGATTAGTCTTCACAATCTCTAGACATCAATCCTATCGAAAACATATGACATTAAAGTAAGCAACAGCTACGCATTTGTAACATCTCAAATTTGGAAAACTTTTGACAAAAATTAAAGAAAAGTTTGATGCCCTTTCCCCGGAGTATTGCAGCAGTCTAATTAAAGAAATTCCCAAAAGATTGAAGGTTGTCAAATTGCAGAAGGGATATGCTCCAAAATATTTACTAGTTCATTGTGTTCCTTTTGTATTTGTGTTGCATTAATGTCCTATACATATATATATATATATATACATATATATATACATATATATATATATATAATTATTTTTGAAGAGCCTAAACATTTATATTACTATTAAAACTCGTTTAATTTAAAGTGTAAGATTAAAATAAGTACATTAAATACTTGCCCATTTTTAATGCAGATGATTTGTCAATCCAAAATTACGTTCAATAAAGTGGAAATGAGGAAATATATTATTCAAGAGATTGCATTCAGCAATTATTTCCATAAACCAACCATGCCCATCATACTTGATATTACATTATTCCTGATATATTTTCTATCCCTACTGGTCAATATATATGTGTATATATATATACATATATATATATATATATATATATATATACACACACACACACATATATATATATATGTATATTTATTTATTTAATTGCACGCATATATATATACATATATATATATATATATATATATATATATATATATATATATATATATATATATATATATGCGGGTGTGTATTTGTGTATATATGTCTTATAGGAGTATATGAGAATAAGCTTAATCTATGTTAACATGTAAACGAAAACTTGAAAAAGGAATTCTTTCGTATTACCACACACATTATACGTCTAAACTTGCAGTAGCAGTAAACTAATAACTTGAAGTTGCTTTAATTTTTTACATCATGAACGGTCGGAATTTTTGCAAATATTTCGTATATAAACGCAATATTATCTAATCAATTTGCATATGAAACTGCATATTTATAAGCATTATTATAGGCGAAATAATGCCCTTGACACCTAAATAGTGAACATTTATCTTATTTCTATATTCATTTGAAACTATGTAATAATTACAGAAACATGGATGGGAAAGGTTGTTTACCTTAAATACTAAGAAATTATATACTATAAAATATAATCCGTATGCTGGTAAAATTGATAATATGATTATATAATCCTCATGCGAATCAATAATCGTTTAATATCTTTTGAAACAACGAATTGTAAAACAGATGAAAAGCGATCTTACTATTACTAGAGAATAAATCGCGATTATCATATATTTATTTTATAAATAAATAAATTCTCGTTAAGTTAAGAAACACGATAATAGATATATATGTGTGTGTGTGTGCGTGTGTGTGGGTGTGTATGTGTGTGTGTGTGTTTGGGGTGTAAATTGCAAGGAAAAATATAGGTTTCTTATTAATTCTATTTGAATATGATAAAACTACAAATAAAATTGTTGAATTTATTTTTATTTCTATGTTTCGTTTAGTGTAGACATCTAGTATCAATCATCTTATCATTCATCATGTTGTTTCGATAAGTTTGATTGATTAGTGCGATAGTCTTACTTCGATTCTTGAAACTTCAACTTTTCCGTTTCACATCGATGCATAACAATAATTATATTGAAGTAGGCTAACGCTGACTTCTTTACAATGCCCGACATTTTATGAAAAGCGATGGGTTCGCGTACGAATGTATTAACCGATCGATTACAAATTTCAATTTGTTTACTTATTTTACTTCATAGTAATAAATAGATTATATCTTACTTCTATTAAGAACGAGAACTAAATCAGAGAAATACACTTTTTCTTAGACGCAATCGGTGATATTACATAATAATTCATTATTAAATGCATGATAGGTGTGCATACATGTTTAACTACCAAAATAAATGAACAATTATTTATGTGTCTTCGTTTATAATCGTAAGTTCATCATTGTGTAGAATCGCTTTCACATACAAAACGTTCGTAAGGATGAAATACTGCTGCCATATCTGGGCAGGAGCTGCTAAAAACAGCCTATCCTGCCTTAAGAGAGTACAAAATGGACTTCGTTGCTTAGTGGGGGATTCCCTTTTCTCTACCCTGTCAAAAATTTCCCCCACGTTATTTCATATGTGCCTAAATCAAAACGGGAATTCCAGGAACAAAGCTTCTTTCTTAGAACTGCACGCCTGTGGAACTCTGTTCCGTCTGCCTGCTTCCCACCTAACTACAACGTGTATGTCTTTAAGTCCAAAGTTAACAAATTCCTAATGAACCGCCCTCTAAAGTAAACACTTCATTAAACCTCCACACTAGCGTACTGTACTTGCAATAACCCTTACCCCTTAGTTGCTTCCGGGCCTTGATAAGTGGTGACCACCGTGTAAAAAAAAAGCAAATAGCATACAGTTTTAACGCATTTTAGTCATTCATATATGGAAAAAAACATGACAATCATTACAAAGATTTAATAATAACTATTATTATTATTATTATTATTATTATTATTATTGTTATTATTGTTGTTGTTCTAATTATTATTATTATTATTATTAATAATAATAATAATAATACTACTACGCTTATCGCTCCGTCCGTTATCATGTTGTGCATCCCTAAAAAGGGAAAGTAGAATAGTCCAAAAAGTGGAATATTCCAAATGAACCTTGTCACCCATCCTAAAAATCTTTTTAAAAAATGGTGTCGCTGTTGAGGCCAAGCTAATAAAAATGATTTGTCTTTCTTGGCCTTTTGGCTAAGATCAAAGTGTAGTATCTTTTCTTCAGCTACTACCTTTCAATTTCATCTCTCTCAGTGGAAGAGAAATCCTTTACGACTAAGACAATTTTTTCTCCACGTGAAAAACACGACCCTGGTGTCTAAATCTGTCCCGTGGGGAGGCATTGTGAATAGGTACTATGTTTAATGTAACAAAGTTTTAATATTAAAAAAAGTAACTGGAAAAAGTTATATCTGATTTAATTACAAAATGCCCTGGAAGTGTTACCCCTGATTAATTAGAAAATGTCCTGGAAAATGTCTGTTCTGATTAATGTTTTTGTTTACTTGCCTCCCCACAAGGGCGGAATTAGACATGAGGTCGGTTATAAAATTTAGGGTAAAACCAGTTCCCCAAAAGTGGCTATCGGGTCAATAACAAAAATAAGAATTGTGCCAGTAATGAAGGATTTCTCCTCCATTAACCGATACCAAAAAATGGGGGATGGCTAAGTCACTGGAATGCTGAAACTGATAGTACACTCAAGCATTCATGTTGAAGCAATGGTTACGTAATCTCTAACCGTGTTAATGTTGTTATGTATTACTTTCGAAAAGCTGCTTAAACAGTTTATGATTTAAACATTACTTTATTTCAAGTATATTTTAAGCAGTGGGTTACGGGATATGAAGTCATTCCCGGAAATTACTCAAACCGTTTACGATTTGAACATTACTTTATTCCATGTATATTTTTAACTGTGGGGTGGGAGATATTAAATCAGTCCCGAAAATGAGTGAACCCGTTTACGCATTACACATTGCTTTATTTAATGTATCTTTTTAACATTGGGGTGGGAAATAAGAAGTCGGTTCCGGAAATGGCTGCAACCATTTACGTCTCGGACATTACTTTATTTAATGCATATTTGAAACAGTAGGATGGGAGATAAGAAGTCGGTCACGGGAATGGCTGAAACACTTTACTATTTAGACATTTCATTATTTCATGCAGTGGGTTGGGGGATATAAAGTTTGTCCCGGAAATGGCTGAGACAGTTTACGATTTAAACATTACATTATTTCATTTATATTTTTAGCAGTGGGTTGGGGATATAAAATAAGTCCTGGAAATGGCTGAAACACTTTACTATTTAAACATTACATTATTTCATGTATATTTTTATCAGTGAGTTTTGAATATAAAGTCGGTTAGGAAATGGTTGAAACAGTTCACTAATTTGACATTACATTATTTCATGTATATTGTAAGCAGTGGGTTTGGGATATAAAGTCGGTTCCGGAAATGGCTAAAACAGTTTACTATTTAGACATTACATTATTTCATGTATATTTTTAGCAGTGGGTTGGGAATATAAAGTCGGTCCCAGAAATAGCTGAAATAGTTTACTATTTAGACGTTTCATTATTTCATGTATATTTTTAGCAGTGGGTTTGGGATTTAAAATCAGTCCTGGAAATGGCTGAAACAGTGACCTATTTAAACATTACATCATTTCATGTATATTTTTATCAGTGAGTTTTGAATATAAAGTCCGTTCCAGAAATGGTTGAAACAGTTCACTATTTTGACATTACATTATTTCATGCATATTTTTAGCAGTGGGTTCGGGATATAAAGTCGGTACTGGAAATGGCTGCAACAGTTTTCTATTTAGACATTAAATTATTGCATGTATATTTTTAGCAATTGGTTTGGGATATAATGTCGGTCCCGGAAATGGCGTAAACAGTTAACTATTTAGACATTACATTATTTCATGTATATGTTTAGCAGCGGGTTAGGAATATAAAGTCGGTCCAGTAAATGGCTGAAAAAGTTTACTATTTAGACATTACATTATGTTATGTATAATTTTTGCAGTGGGTTTGGGATATAATGTCGGTCCCGGAAATGGCTAAAACATTTTACTATTTACACATTAGATTATTTGATGTATACTTTTAGCAGTGGGGTTGGGATATAAAGTAAGTCCCGGAAATCGCTGAAAAAGTTTTCGCTTAAAACATTATTTTATTTAATGTACATTTTTAACAGTGGTGTGGCGGAACTGAAGTCAGCCCAGGGATTGACTTAGATGTGCAAATATATACTATCAGAAAGCGTCGTCCAGTATTGAATGAGATAGTTGGAAAATATATAGTAGCAAAATACCCAGCCTCGCCTGGGATCTAATGAGATACGTGAACGATATATATTAGCAGAATATGTGGCGTCACCCGGGATTAACCAAGATAGGTGAAACATATATATTATGAGAATACCCAGAATTGATTGATTTGTTTGTAATGAAATAATCAGCCCGGGCAATATATCGAAGTTAATCTTTTAGTAAGGGGTAGTGACATAGTGAGTTAAAGTTATGGAAATTATTGTCGAAATTAATAACATATACAAGAATTATTAAAAATGATGAAATGTGGGTTACTTGATTGGTGTGTTTGTAATGATATAATAAGCCCAGATATTATATCAACTATATTATATAAGTAGGAGGGAGAGACATAATGTGGGTTTTAATTATAAAAATTATTGTCGAAATTAGTAGCATATACAGAAATATGAACAAAGATTAAATGTGAGTTAATCGAGTGTGTGTTTATAATAAAATAATCAGCCCAGGAAATATATCAAAGTAATTATGTAAGTAAGAGAGGTGGATAAGGATAGTTTAAATTATGAAAAATAATTGTCAAAATTAGTAACATATCCAAGAATTATGAAAAAGGGTAATATGTTATTCAATGCATTAATGTGTTTGCAATGAAATAATCAGACCAGACAATATATCAAAGTTATTATTTTAAGAAGTGGGGCGATGATGTGGGTTAAAATGATTAAAAATGATTGTTAACATAAGTAACATATCCAAGAATTAGGAAAACTGACGAAATGTGAGTAATTTATTTCGTGTGTTTGAAATTAAATAATTATCCCAGATAATATATGAAAGTTATTATGTGTTTAGTGGGTGGTTGATAATGTGGGTTAAAAATATTAAAAATTATTGTCGAAATGTGTAAAATATCAAATAACACTGTGCAACACTAAAAAAAGTACAGGATATCTGCAGCAATTTTTGTATACCTAGTAACGTGGAAATTTTATTTCTGGCTTTCTTTTTGTTGAATTAGGTATAATTTGTGCAAAATTGCCACAGTCGTAAATTTCAGTAAAAACGTCAAAAATGGGTTACTGACGACTTTGCACTCACATATTATGTGTATTAAATTATAAATCTTAAGAGAAAAACACAGTTTAATATACACATATTATGTACATCATTTGTTAAATCATTTATTTGAATCATTTATTTGCTAAAGTCAGCCGAAATGAGCTATGTTTCCAGATTTAAGAGAGCTAGATGACAGAGCTAGCTTGGTTAGCATAATATGTTCTAGACCAAGGGCTAATTTTTTCAAAAGTAAAAACATAATGCTGTAGCACATGGTTTGGTGTTCACCACCTTCCGAAAGCCATGGTATTCGTCAAGAAAGGCATTTTTTAATGTAGGCTAAATCAAAAGTAAAAACATAATGCTGTAGCACATGGTTTGGTGTTCACCACCTTCCGAAAGCCATGGTATTCGTCAAGAAAGGCATTTTTTAATGTAGGCTAAATCAAAAGTAAAAACATAATGCTGTAGCACATGGTTTGGTGTTCACCACCTTCCGAAAGCCATGGTATTCGTCAAGAAAGGCATTTTTTAATGTAGGCTAAATCAAAAGTAAAAACATAATGCTGTATCACATGGTTTGGTGTTCACCACCTTCCGAAAGCCATGGTATTCGTCAAGAAAGGCATTTTTTAATGTAGGCTAAATCAAAAGTAAAAACATAATGCTGTAGCACATGGTTTGGTGTTCACCACCTTCCGAAAGCCATGGTATTCGTCAAGAAAGGCATTTTTTAATGTAGGCTAAAACAATCAAGGAAAAGAAGCTAAAACCTGCCTCAGAACCTTATTTGTAGGGCACGGGAAAAAATCTGAGGGTTAAAAATAGATATCCATTTAATAAAATATTTTTAACTAAAAACTACAATAAAGACCGGATTATTGTGTATTTTAATGTTTTAAACATAAAGGGGCATTTTATACATTCTTTTCTGAAAATTTACTAAATTAAATGCAAAAAATAGAAATGAAATTTTATCAACCCCTTACTTTATGTACGAAAGAATCTAATAACTTGCTAGTGGGCGTTTATAATTGCTTAACATGTTCACATTATGGAATCCTTATTTTTCTTTATAAAACAATTTACTTTTTTTCTTGTCTTTATTCTTTAGATGCAGTATAGGCTTTGACGATGACTTCAAGACAGTGCAAAAATGATCCAAGCAAATTCTGCTACATATGTGGCGAATTAACATTTGCTAAAGAAAGGCGCAGCATTACCAGCCATATCAAGAAATTGTACAAGGCGTACTTTCATTTTGATATAGGAGACCAAGACAAGTCATGGGCTCCTCATGCCTGTTGCCTTACATGTGTGAAAACATTGAGCGCATGGTATGCAAAAAAGAATGTTCACGTGAAGTTTGGTGTGCCAATGATTTGGCGAGAGCAGAAAGATCATTCTAATGATTGCTATTTTTGTCAGCAAGACTATACGGGCTGTACAACAGCAAAAAAAAAGAAACACATTTTTTACCCAAATTTGCAATCAGCAATGCGCCCAGTTGAGCACTCAAAAGAATTACCTGTACCAAAACCCCCTGATCAGGAAATGTGGAGTTCAAGCAGTGGGGATGAACATTACAGTGATGAAACAGTAGAATTTTCTAATTCAGAAAGCAATAATAAACCAATACTATTTTCTCAAGATGCTCTAAATGACTTATGCAGAGATCTTTATTTAACCAAATACAAAAGTGAACTTCTTGCATCAAGGCTTAAAGAACGAAATCTTCTTAGAAAAGGTGTGAAAATAACATTGTACAGAAAACGTGCACAAAACTTGCATGTTTTGTTCATTTTGACAGTTGATTTATGCTTCTTCAATGACATTGTTGGACTTTTTGAACAGCTGGAAATACAATTTGATAAAACCAACTGGCGACTTTTCTTAGATGCATCTAAGGAAAGCATAAAAGCTGTTTTGCTTCACAATGGGAACACCCTGCCATCTGTTCCTATAGCTTACAGCACAACAATGAAAGAATCATATGAAAATTCAAAATAAAATTAGCAAGCATACATTATGAAGTCCATAAATGGCATGTTTGTGCAGATTTCAAGGTTATAGCAATGCTCACTGGCTTTCAGCCAGGCTATACTAAATTTTGTTGCTTCTTGTGCTTATGGGACTCTAGAGCAAGAGCTGAACACTATATACGCAAGCACTGGCCTGCTAGAGATGAAATTGAGCAAGGAAAACATAACATCAAACACAAACCATTTCTGCTAAGTGATAGAATCCATTTACCACCTTTGCATATTAAACTCGGTTTGTTCAAGCAGTTTGTGAAAGCACTAGACAAGGATTCCTTGGTATTTGCATATCTTGCAGAAAAGTTTCTTTCATTAAGTCGAGCTAAAATAAAAGAAGGTATCTTCATAGGTCCCCAAATTCGAAAAATTGTTCTTGATGAAACTTTTAACACACATCTCACGAGAAAAGAAAAATGTGCCTTTGAGTCATTCAAGAAAGTTTGTGATAACTTCCTGGGAAAACATCGTTCAGAAGACTATGTGCAAGTTGTGAATGATCTTTTGCATCATTTTCATGATATAGGATGTAACATGTCTCTAAAAGTTCATATGCTCCACTCTCATTTGGATTTTTTAGCTGAGAATCTTGGCCATGTGAGTGATGAACATGGCGAAAAGTTCCATCAAGATATTTCATTAATAGAAAAACGTTTTAAAGGAAAATGGAACACTGGTATGTTGGCAGACTACTGCTGGAATTTAAAAAAGGATGATGACACTCTACACAAGAGAGTTAAGAGGACAAATGTTGTTTAAACTGGTGAATTCGGTGTTTTTTTTTTCAAAATAATTAATAATAAAGTACATGAAAATGGTACCTAATCCAGAGAAATAAATGTCAGATTTGGAATCAGCATACTTTTCTTACACCGAAACAGGTCTTATATGTCTTGTACTTTTTTCAATTCAAATTTGTTGCACAGTGTAATTAAGAAAAATGATGAAGTGTGAGTTAATTGATAGTTGTGTTTTTATGAAATAATCAGCCCAGAAAATATATCAAAGTATTTTTTAGTAAGAGAGAGCGACGAGGGTTTTTTAAATGAATAAAAAATATTGTCGAAAATAGTAAGATATCCAATAATTACGAAAAATGACGAAATGTAATTTAACTGAGTGGTGTCTTTATAATAAAATAATCAGCCTAGACAATATAACAAATTATTATAAATAAAGGGGAAGAAGATAAGGAGGGCGTAAATTATGAAAGATGTTTGTCGAAATTAGTAACATATCCAAGAATTACGAAAAATGATGAAATATTACTTAATTGATTGGTGTGTTTGTAAGGAAATACGCAACCTAGGCAATATATCAGAGTTATTATTTAGTAAAGAGGGAAGGGCAAATGTGGGTTAAAATTATGAAAAATGATTTTCGAAATAAGTAACATATCCAATGATTATGAAAAATGATTAAATGTGATTTCATGCATTAGTGTGTTTGTAATAAAATAATAAGCCCAGACAATATTTCAAAGTTGTTATTTCATTAAGAGAGGGCGATAATGTGGGTATAAATGATGAAAAATTATTGTCGAAATTAGTAGCATACCCAATAATTATGAAAAATGATGAAATGGAGGTTAATTGATTAGTAGGTGTGTAATGAAATAATCATCCCATGAAATATATAAAAGTTATTATTTTAGTAAGGGGGCAGTGCAGTTTAAAAAAAAAAACGAGATTATGATTGTGCCTTCATGCATGCTGAATAGAAGGCTCACAGAATGCCTAGCAACAGTATATTACATAGGAAAAATGCCGCTGTGGAATTTCCACAGGTCCCGCTAGTTATTTTTCTTCTTCTTCTTCTTCTTCTTCTTCTTCTTCTTATTATTATTATTATTATTATTATTATTATTATTATTATTATTATTAGTATTATTATTCTTTTCTCTCTCTAAAGCGAAGCATTAGGGTTACGCTATTTATAATAATCTACTCGTTGCATCTCAATAATTAATGTTAATTAGTATTATATAAATCTTTTGAGTAAATACATCGATGGTTTTAGTAGTGATTAAGGATCGACCGTATTACTTTTATTCATAAATAAATGAAATATTCATGTTATTTTATTTAAAATATTTTGTGCTAGAGTAATTCTTCATGTTAAGAATTCGGTTTTAACAATACTTCTTCTACTAAATAATATATGAATGCACGGAACTTTGGGAATTATTCAATACACCGAATAAAATATTGCATAAATATAAATTTCTTAAATCTTACAGCATTTTTCCAAATATATATTTTTAGTTGCCTCGCATGTCAATACACAAATAAATATGTATGTGAGTGCATATACACATGCCTAAACGTATATTATGCATGTACAGCGTTATTCCTTCCTTTCAGAAGCTTAGTGGCAGAGCGATGTCCCAGCATGAAAATGACTCCAATGCCCATACCGAAGACAACTAAAGTTTTACTGAAGAGGCTGAGAGTAAATATGATAAACTGGCAAAGCCTGTCTCCAAACTTGAACCCAACAGAACATCTTTGGGCATCCTCACACAAAAGATTGATGTACGCAAATCTCAGATATCTGCCAGATATGTGACATCATAATTGAAGGGTGGGAGAAAATTCCACTGGATTGATGTTCACATCTGGTAAACTCTATGCCTAGTAAATTAAAGGCCGTTTTGAATATTGATGGTGTATGCACGAAATATGGAGCGTCTACATGTGATTTGTTAATATTGAAAACTTTTCTTAAGGAGTGTACACAATTTTGTTGTCAAGCATTATGATTTTAATGGCAACATTTTGATTTATTGTGAGGAAGACAAAATAACTGTTATATATGCTGCAGATATGTACTCACTTCTGTGATACAGTGTGCGTGTATATATATATATATATATACATATATATATATATATATATATATATATATTCTGTAAAAAACACATTTAGTGTTGTACGAGATTAAATGTTTTCCAAAAAAGACACTCCGATCTTTTTCCTAGTAAACCATTTATATGAAATAATCTGAAGAGAGATGAATAAGGATTGAAACGCTTGATAAAAATATTTTAAAATATAAGAAAATGACAATTTAAAAAAAAAAAAAACTACAATTGTTGATGTCTACACTCTAAATGAATATTTTTTCTATGGTTGTAACAACGCAACCACCAAGTTGTGTGTATATATATATATATATATATATATATATATATATATATATATATATATATATATATATATATATATATATATATGTATGTATAAATGTATATATGTACATAGATATGTGTATATATATCTATATATATATATATATATATATATTTATGAATACATATGTATACAAATTCGAATATATAGATAAATATGTATATATATATATATACAATAGAAATATATAGAAATATATATATATATATATATATATATATATATATATACATGCTGTTGTGTCGTTGAACAACAGTATATATAGTACCAATCAAGTCGAGGAACGGTTAAGGAACAAGTGTATTAGCAATAATGTACACAGATAGGAAAGCGTGTATATCTGCTGGGATCTCGTGTAGCAGTTGAAGTGCAGTCGCATCTCTCTAACCGGTGTTGGAATTACTAGCACTATGTATAGTGCTAAGCGCTGTAAATTTAAACACCAGTTAATCCGATTTAAAAATATCTTTATATCGTCTATAGTACTGGACGAAAGAGACATCGTCTTCTGGACGAGAATTGAAATTTTCAATAGCAGCTGACACAGCTCTTTGAGAGAATGCGTTATGAGTATCGTCCGCATTAATAATAGTGTCGCCTCCAAAAGTTTTCTTTGTTCCTCCTGTGTTTTCATCTATATTTCCTCGAAGCGTTTCTGTTGTTGAAGCATTTTTTCTTTAAATGCTTATTTACATCTCTCTTCTCTTTTTACATGTTGTTGAAGTTGTTATTTTTGTAACGCTAGATTTTGCTCTGCCTGGAATAGGAACAATTCCAACAGTGACTCTTTAATTTAGTATCCACCATTCGAATTCATGTTAAAATTTACGCTTGTATAAAAGAAATATTCCTTAGTAAAAAAAACACACATACACACCATTTTTCTTTCCCAGTTCTTTTGTGTGACAACACAATTTTAGCAGTCTTTTTGTAACTTAATTTGTTGAACGCTATATTTCTAGTCTTACTAGAAACACTCCAGCGAAATAACATTTGTGTAACTTTTTTTTATTTGCACGCGTTTTCCGTAGCAAAAATAAAATCCGTTTCTTTAAATATCCGAAAAATTCGTATGGGAAATTTTTATTTGTTTATTTTTTTTTACCGTCTTTGCCAAAAAATACTTGATTCTTTACGTGTTTAATAAGTACAAATAACGTACACTATAATTATTTGTCACAGTCTGTCTATATTTCTCTTGACACAGTCAAGAATGTTTTTTTTTACCCCAAATACCAGCTGTTATCGAAATAACAATAAGCTTACACGGCAGTTGCTAGTTGGTTGTGGGCATTTAAATTTACAGAAGAAAAATATTACCATAGGAAAAATAGCTTGTGGGGAAGAAAAAATGAACCCTTTTTCCCTTTATAAAACCATCGGTAAGTGTGTTCCATTATTAAATAATAGACAACATTTGCGTTTTTCGCTGTAGATTTTGGTAGCAATTTTTCCCGTCGCCAAATTAATATTGTCATAATTAATTCGCTGTTAATCCTGGCGTCTCCAAATATCTGTGGAATTGATGAAGAGGTTCTGCCGTAAAGATTTTACGAATCTTTATTTAAATCAATTTTGGTGATTCTCTGCCGTAATGGTGGTTTCGATTCCTTGTCACTAATCTGTTGTGTCGCGGAACAACATTGAAAATAAGAACAATCATGTCGAGATTCGGTTAAGGAGCAAGTGTATTAACAATAATGTACAAAGATACGAAAGCGTGTATATCTGCTGGGAACTCGTCTAGCAGTTTAAGTGCAGTCGCATCTCTCTCACCTGTGTTGGAATACCTAGCGCTATTTATAGTGCCAATAGGTGTAACTTCCTCTGCTCAAGGAATGGCGGTATATCATATGTATATAAATGTGTATATATGCATGTATCTATCTATCTATCTATCTATATATATATATATATATATATAGAGAGAGAGATAGATAGATAGATATAGATATGTATATATATATATATAAATATATATATGCATATATATGCATATATGTGTAGATGCATGCATACATATGTATCAATATATATGTATATATATATATATGTATATATATTATATATGTTTAGATATGTATGTTTATATACATGTGTGTAGGTATGCTTATATATATATATATATATATATATATATATGTATATATATATAGTAATAGATACCAAAATTCAATTATTATTTTAATTTTCCTATTGATTATTTTCATTCCTTTCTGTTACACCCTTTATCATACGATAACATGAGTTCGTCTGGCTAATATAATGGAATACATTTATACCTTCATGCAGAATGTACACCTATACTTTAACTACATGAAGTTAATTTAAGGGCATTAACATTTATACCTAATTTTTGTCACATATTGCAAAAACATGACCATAATAACAAAGATCTAACAATAATAATAATAATAATAATAATAATAATAATAATAATAATAATAATAAGTATTATTATTATTATTATTTTTATTATTATTATTTTCTCTATAGAGGGACATTGGGGTAACGCTATTTTTTCTAAGGTGCTTGTTGCATCTCCATAATTAATGTTTATTAGTATTGTATAAATGCTTGGAGTAAATATAGCGACGCTTTCGTCGCGGTTAAGGATAAACCGTATTACTGTTTTTATTTCCTTGGATTTTACTTGCGCGAATAGAAATTCAACTTACTTTCTTAGATTTACATTTTTTGGATTTTACCGTCATTGGATACTTTACCTTTCACCAGATTATCCATTCGCCTGAAATCACCTTTTTCTTCACTCCATTCCCTCTACTTAACTTTTTGTAATCAAGTAAGGTCTTTGACTTTTTTGCAGTTTCATCAAATACTTTTGCATGCAAAATCCGATCCCGCATTTTGCAAATTCCTACACTCTGATAAGAAGGAATGCTTTTCTTTGAAACTCCGCGGATAAAGGACTATCAACTAATATAGTGATTCCTTTCAAATGAAATATACGTTTAACTCTTTTCAAAATGTTTACTTAACATGTTTTATTAACTATTTACTCTGATACGCCCCCTAACCCAACATACCCTTACACACACACACAAACACACACACACACACACATATATATATATATATAAATATATATATAAATATATATATATATATATATATATATATATATATATATATATATATATATATATATGAGATGCCTAGATTCTGTGTATATGTTCTCAATTCGTTCTGTATTGACTCCGAAATTGCTAAGTCGATTTTTTTTCAAGTTTGCACAGATATAAATTATGTACATAGTAACATTCTTAGGGATGTTCGATAAGTCTCAAAAATCGATGATCGAAAAATCTCAATGAATAAAAATGCATAGACGAGGTTTACTCAAGGTAACACCTTATACTGTACAAGATCCGACCATGTATTTTAAAGTGTTATTATTACAACAGCAGAAATGCCCTGCATATAAATCAAAAGTAGATTCACTGATGTTATAGTAGCGGGTTTGCATTAAAAACATGATTAAATACATGATGTAATTAAAAAAAAATCATTACCAGGCTATTTACATTGGTATAGAAATTTATATATATATATATATATATATATATATATATATTAATTTTATTTATACAAACATTAATGACTACATATGTGCATACATGTTTCTGTAATCACCCACGTTGGGGGATTACGTCTTCAGGCTAAGAACTACCTTCAAAAGTGACATTTCCACCAAATACATTTTTCTATTTCGTTTATCAAGTTAAAAATACAACCTGGGTGGGAGTCCAAAAAAACAAAAACGGTAAAAGGATGAGTGAGGTCTTTGAAGATGATAAACATCTTTTTTCTTTTTCCCTTCCCCCATCTAACCTAACTTTTGGCTTTTTATGGCATAGGGTACATGAGAGTTTAGTTTTCTTGTCTTAGAGTCTGTAAGTTAATAACCTTAGCTATGGTCAACCAAGTACTGACCGGTGCCTTTTTAATCTACCTCCACCCACACATACACGCAACACACACATAACACATCCATACACAGACACTGCCAACACACACATACCCACATTAATCCATATATTCAAAAGCGAATCCATGCTGAACACACTTTGTTTTATTTACTGAAACTAGACAATGATTCTGAAACTACGTAGAAGATAAAGTAAAAGTTACATTAAGGTAAATAAAAAATATAAATAAATAAAAATAAAATACATAAATAAATAAATAAATAAATAAATAAAAATAAATAAAAAATATAATAAAAAATAAATAAATAAATAAATAAGAATAAAAATAAAATAAAATTAAAACAAATAAACCAACAAAATGTGAATAAATATAAACCCGAAAGTTATCTAAACCCCACATGTACCTATATGCGTGTATCAATACACTTATAAATGTCTAACATTTATCTACACCCGCGCATATATACACACACACATTACAGACATACAGAGACAAATAATAGTATTTTTCTTTACTTATGTAGTGTGGTAACATCTTCGTATATGCAATATTACGCTACCCGACTACAGACGGGTGTATATTTATACATATATATATATATATATATATATATATATATATATATATATATATATATATATATATATATACACACACATACATACACATATATACACAAACACACACATACATACATAAATACATACATATACATATATATATATATATACATATACACATACATACATATAAACACATACACAACAGACATACATATACATATCCACACATACATACATATATAACATATATATAAACAACATTCGGATATCCATACATTTTTGTAATCTATATTGTTACAACAATTTTATACGAGGCAGCCTATTCTAATAGTTCAGAAATATACGTGTGTATACATACATCTACATACAAAAGACACAGAGACACATCCACATACAAACATACACACATATACATAGATACAGATATATATATATATATATATATAAACATACAAACATACATGCATACGTAAAATACACTCATATATCCAAAGTCACACAAATATAGACATATAAATATATACATGTATACATGTACCGTGCCACCAAATGATACATCTAAAGTAGAAACAGACATGAATACACCTACTATATAAATTCACTTTTTCTATCAAATTCCACGCGTCTAGTTATGTTTCATGGCCCCATCCGCTTGTTACACTTTCCTACGTTGTAGGTTTTTACCGTAAAAATTGACACTACGTAAAAATTTATATTGAATTCAGCATGAAGTTCATAGGGTTATCCTCATATTTAACAAAGATTCTTTCGATGGTAAGGCAGATATACATAAAATGTATCACGACACAATAATAATATATAATAACATATGACAGAAATCAGAGTATTTAGGTTATACAAACCTAGTATATAAGCTAATATATTGTAGTACTTACCTTCATCGTTGCTTATTCACTCTAATACCCTTATTCCTTTCTCTTCCATTCACCCTTCATTCCTTACTTTCTTTCATCTATTTATTTCTTCTATTTTTTTTTTAATATATATTAATAAATTATTTTCATACCCGGGTATATAAAGATCATATATCCATACATGCACACACCCAAAAATATCCATATGCATACATTATTACGAGCTTCACTCAAAACGATCTATTACTCATTTAGTTCAAATATACCTTCATACAGGTACTTATTTCGGCTAGTAATACCATTACTGCTCGATGAAGTAGAATATTAAGTGACTTACGTAACCCATATGGGTATGATTATAGTTGCGACCTCACTTATCCTCTTTGTGGGGGGGTTATTTGATGGGGGTTAGTGGAACTCTAAATTAGGATAATGGAACTGCTATAAGTACAACTAATCCCCATCAAATAACCCCCCACAAAGAGGATAAGTGAGGTCGCAACTATAATCATACCCATATGCGTTACGTAAGTCACTTAATATTCTACTTCATCGAGCAGTTATTGTATTACTAGCCGAAATAAGTACCTGTATGAAGGTATATTTTAACTAAATGAGTAATAGATCGTTTTGAGTGAAGCTCGTAATAATGTATGCATATGGATATTTCTGGTGTGTGCATGTATGGATATATGATCTTACTATACCCGGGTAGGAAAAATAATTTATTAATATAAAAAAAATATAGCTGAAATAAATAGATGAAAGAAAGTAAGGAATGAAGTGTGAATGGAAGAGAAAGGAATAAGGGTATTAGAGTGAATAAGCAAAGAAAAAGGTAAGTACTACAATATATTAGCTTATATACTAGGTTTGTATAACCTAAATACTCTGATTTCTGTCATATGTTATTATATATTATTATTGTGTCGTGATACATCTTATGTATATCTGCCTTACCATCGAAAGAATCTTTGTTAAATATGAGGATAACCCTATGAACTTCATGCTGAATTCAATATAAATTTTTACGTAGTGTCAATTTTTACGGTAAAAACCTACAACGTAGGAAAGTGTAACAAGCGGATGGGGCCATGAAACATAACTAGACGCGTGGAATTTGATAGAAAAAGTGAATTTATATAGTAGGTGTATTCATGTCTGTTTCTACTTTAGATGTATCATTTGGTGGCACGGTACATGTATACATGTATATATATATATATGTCTATATTTGTGTGACTTTGGATATATGAGTGTATCTTACGTATGCATGTATGTTTGTATGTTTATATATATATATCTGTATCTATGTATCTGTGTGTATGTTTGTATATGGATGTGTCTCTATGTCTTTTGTATGTAGATGCATGTATACACACGTATATTTCTGAACTATTAGAATAGGCTGCCTCGTATAGAATTGTTGTAACAATATAGGTTACAAAAATGTATGGATGTCCGAATGTTGTTTATATATATGTTATATATGTATGTATGTGTGGATATGTATATGTATGTCTGTTGTGTGTGTGTTTATATGTATGTATGTGTATATGTATATATATGTGTATATGTATGTATTTATGTATGTATGTGTGTGTTTGTGTATATATGTGTATGTATATATATATATATATATATATATATATATATATACACCCGTCTGTAGTCGGGTAGCATAATATTGCATATACGAAGATGTTACCACACTACATTAGTAAAGAAAAATACTATTATTTGTCTCTGTATGTCTGTAATGTGTGTGTGTATATATGCGCGGGTGTAGATAAATGTTAGACATTTATAAGTGTATTGATACACGCATATGGGTACATGTGGGGTTTAGATAACTTTCGGGTTTATATTTATTCACATTTTGTTGGTTTATTTGTTTTAATTTTATTTTATTTTTATTCTTATTTATTTATTTATTTATTATTATATTTTTTATTTATTTTTATTTATTTATTCATTTATTTATTTATTTTATTTTTATTTATTTATATTTTTTATTTACCTGAATGTAACTTTTACTTTATCTTCTACGTAGTTTCAGAATCATTGTCTAGTTTCAGTAAATAAAACAAAGAGTGGTCAGCATGGATTCGCTTTTGAATATATCGATTCATGTGTGTATGTGTGTGTTGGCAGTGTCTGTGTATGGATGTGTTATGTGTGTGTTGCGTGTATGTGTGGGTGGAGGTAGATTAAAAAGGCGCCGGTCAGTACTTGGTTGACCATAGCTAAGGTTATTAACTTACAGACTCTAAGACAAGAAAACTAAACTCTCATGTACCCTATGCCATAAAAAGACAAAAGTTAGGTTAGATGGGGGAAGGGAAAAAGAAAAAAGATGTTTATCATCTTCAAAGACCTCACTCATCCTTTTACCGTTTTTGTTTTTTTTGACTCCCACCCAGGTTGTATTTTTAACTTGATAAACGAGATAGAAAAATGTATTTGGTGGAAATGTCACTTTTGAAGGTAGTTCTTGGCCTGAAGACGTAATCCCCCAACGTGGGTGATTACAGAAACATGTATGCACATATGTAGCCATAATGTTTGTATAAATAAAATTAATATACCTGCTCTGTTCACTCATTGAGCAATATTTTGGTAGACACGTGTTGTTTCATTGGATGTACTTCTAGGAAACTAAACTCCACTGGCTATATATATATATATATATATATATATATATATATATATATATATATATATATATATATACATACATATATGTATGTATATATATATATATATTTATATATATATATATATATATATATATATATATATATATATATATATATATATATATATATATATATATTTGTTGATTGTTTTTGTTTTACGACATATCAACCCTTTCAGGTTATTTAATGTCAAATCCAATGAGTTGAACTACATGTTTTATAGAATATATTTTTATTCATATCAATTTTATTCATCGCATTTGGGGTCCCAGCAACTACTACCACATCGGGTCTGAGGTAACCTGGGAGCAATGGTAATTACAGGATTGCTCCAAACTCCACAAATCCAGCAAGCTGAGACCTCGACCTCGGATACAATGACCATAATAGGACCTGTATATATATATATTTATATATATATATATATATATATATATATATATATATATATATATATATATATATATATATATAAAGTAAAACTTTAGAAGGCTGTCACAATGCGAGGAATGAAATATAGTCGTTGTTGGGAAAAGTAGACGAGAACAAGTGGCGGTTTACAAATCAATAAGTAGATACGCATATATTTAAATATATACATATATTTATTCAGTTGTATTAGGAAAAACGTCTTACTTGCTATGTCTGCGACACTATCCATGATTAATTTCGAAAAAAATCTCTTTTCCATCCATTTCAAATTGTGAACGTAACTGTTCGATTCAAAGCATGCTAGATGGTGGAGCGAAAGTTGGATACCCACGTCGATTGTCGTCAGGTTTGAAAAACACGCACCTGACGTCATAAACTAAAGAGATTTCTCAATATAGAATATTGTTGGTTCAGAGTTAGAGTTGGAAGACAATGTTGGAGGATGATTTGATGAGGATCATATATTTAGAGCAGATCACACACATTGGTGATAGTCAGTTTGGTATGAGATGGTCTTACACACGAAGAGTGGAACATTAAACAATGTAGATTCAAGTTTGAATTCTTGATACATAACGGAATCACCATTTACGTTTTCTAAGTGTTGTCTCATGTCGTCATTCTTTACAAAAGAAAAGGTAAATGCGTTTTATCGTCATCTTGTAAGAACTTTTTGTAAGCCCTTCCATGTGATGTGCCCTCAACTCCATCATCAGTGAAGTATCTCCAGCACTTCTGTGTTAAGAACTTGCATCATATATCTGCAGGCTGTATTAATATTACACATCTGAGAATTGTCACAGGCATTGTCATGATGTAATATATATATATATATATATATATATATATATATATATATATATATATATATTCCTTCCCATCAGATTGTCATCACAATCATTATACCTTATTATATGTCCTCATTATGCTGTCCCCAATCTGAGTCCCCGTGCTATATATACATATATATATATATATATATATATATATATATATATATATATATATATATATATATATATATATATATGCGTGAGTATTTATAAGTATATATTAGGTTGTCCGGAAAATAATGGCCAATTTTAGAGAAGAAGGATTTATTAATAAAATAGGTGACACTAGACATTGAAATGAATCAAAGCATGATCCTTGACCAGCCATGCATTTTTCCTCACTATCAACTAGATCATTTATGTCTCGTTCATAAACATCCTTTGGCTTAGATGCAAAGACATCTTTGAAAAAAGATTCAACCTCTGCATTAGATCATAAAGTCCTGTTGCTTAAAAAAGCGATTAAATGCTTGAAAAAATGGTAGTCCGTGGGTTAAAGATCTGGAGAATAAGGAGGGTGTGGTAAAGTTTCGTATCCCAAGTCTGTGACTTTCTGCAGTGATATTCTCGCAACACGAGGCCGCGCATTATCATGGAGCAGGATTGGACCAAGCCTATTCACTAATGCAGGTTTCAATTTTTGTTAATGATGATGCATTTCTTCGAGTTGATTGCAGTAAACCTCTGCCTTGATGCTCTGATTAGCATCCAGAAAGCTGTAATGAATAACACCAATTGCACACCACCAAACAGTCAGCATAATCTTCTGTTGGTGAAAATTTGGCTTTGGAAAATGTTTGGGTTGTTCATCACAATCAAGCCATTGACCTCATCGTTTCCAATTATTATAAAGGATCCACTTTTCGTCACAGGTAACTGTTCGGTCAAGAAATGGACCATTAATGTTTCGAAAAAATAGCATCGAACAGACTTCCAAACGTCGAGCTTGTTGATGTTCATTCATGTGGGACCCATTTGTCGAGATTTTCACCTTGCCAATTTGCTTCAGATGGTCCCACACTGTTGAACTGCTGACACCAAGTTCCCGATACATTTCTCTGACACGTTGCCGTGGGTTTTGCTCAACAATGGCGATCAAATTTTCATTGTCAAGATTAGATGGCCGTCCTCTACCTTCTTCATCTTTAAGGCTCCGATCACCATTACGAAATTTCTGAAACAACCTTCGTACTGTTCTATCACGTGTGATGCCATCTCCCCATACCTTATTGATATTTGCAGTTGTTTGAGAAGCATTGTTACCAAGCTTAAACTCATGCAGGAAATGTAATCGTAAGTCTTCTTTTCTCATATTCCAAATTATGGGCTCATTCGCTCATAAAACGTTTTCTGAAAGAAAAAAGTAAGAAATTATTAAAGAGCACATATAAATCAATAATCATGTTGATGATTACCTGAAATATAATAAAAACCCTATGATAAAATTCAATTTCAAAATAGACTTCCTGAAATGGTCATTATTCTCCGGACAATCTAAATATATATACATATTTATATATGTATATAAATGATATATATATATATATATATATATATATATATATATATATATATATATATATATATATATATATATACATATATGTATATATAAAATTATATAGATTTATTTTATTATGTGTAAGTATTATTAATAGATGCATTCATATACACACACAAACGCGTACACACACACGAACACACAAACACACACACACACACATATATATAAATATATATATATATATATATATATATATATATATGTGTGTGTGTATGTGTGTGTGTACGTGAATGCCTAGATTTCTGAGTTTTTTGGGTGTGTGCTTAACAAAAAAGAAGTGGTAGTTGGCAGGCAGGCAGGCAAAAAGATAGTTAAAGAAAATCTGACGTCTTAACTCGGCTGGAAGTCTTGGACTTTCACATTTGGAGAAAGATGGTTTGCATAAAATGTCGTTGAGTTTAAAATTAACACGAAAGCAATCAAAAACAAAAGGTCTTTCAAGAAATGGGCACGCTGGCACGATCCAAATCAAGAGTAATTGTATCACTAAGAATATCCCCCTACATTGGCCAATAAAATGACAGATACTACCAGGCCAGAATGCCAGGTTTTTTATTCATTTGTTTCTCCACGAATGCAAATGTTTGAAATGTGGGGGACATCAGCTCGCCCAAAAGGGGGTCACTCTTCTAGTATAAAACAACAACAAAAAAAAACTGTTGTCTCAGTATGAAGAGTTTTCCCTTAATTGACATGTGACAAATAAACTCAATTTAAGTGAAGCTTAAGAACAGACACTGCACTGTGAACTTGGCCCGAACGGCAGGGATGGTATTTCTTTTCTTCCCTACCAAAGCAAATTAGACGCAAATAGTTTTTTTTTTATGTGGGGGAACAACAGCTACACTAAAAAAGGGGTACTCCGGCAGCGTACAAATAAACAGCAATTATCTGATATGAAGGGTGTCTCCCACATTGACTAAACCTAATTAATTTAAAAAGTAATTGTCTAATATGAAGTATTGACCCACCTTTACCAAACCTAATTACTTAAGTAACACATTAGAACAGATACTATATTTTGATCCTGAGATTATGACAGTTATCAAATAAATAGTAATTGACCTAAGTATAAAAGTATCCCCTACTTTGTCCAATGACAATATAGAGAACAGATACTAGAAAGCCAGAAGGCCGAGAGTTTCCGTCCGAATAGTGCCACTTTAGTGATAAGAAAAAGACGAACAAACAGTGTAGACAACGGAACAGTGGGATTTTTCTTAACTCGATCAAAACTAAAAAGAAAAAACGGTGCTCGTTTTCCAATGCGAGATATTACGATCTAGAAAGTAAGCGAACACTTCTTATGGAATATAACCGACGTGAGCAGCCCGATTTAAAAAATTCGTGGACATACACAAACGCTCCATCCTATTTTGCCATGTATCTAATACATGTATATATATATATATATATATATATATATATATATATATATATATACATATATATATATACTTACATGTATTTTAATACGCATATATCTGCAGCTATATGAATTTTAATACGCATATAAGTACTTATATAAATGTTAATAAGTACATATATATTTACAAATATATATATATATATATATATATATATATATATACTTATATGTATTTTAATACGTATACATACACTTATATGCATTTTAATACGTATATATATATATACATACTTATATGCATTTTAATAGGGATATATATATATATATATATATATATATATATATATATATATATATATATATATATATATATATATATATATATATTAGGTTGGCGCAAAAATTGTGTCGTTTCTATCATATATATATATATATATATATATATATATATATATATATATATGTAAGAAAAAGACAATAATTTTACACCAATCTCACATATATACACACACATATATATATATATATATATATATATATATATATATATATATATATATATATGTATATATATATATATATATGATTATAATAATACTATGCAACGCTTAGCTCGTTTAATTGGAGCATTTGCAATAGTAAAATACAAACTGTTTAGTGATGAGACAGTTAAGAGAGTATATTAAGGAGGTCAGAAGGGCAGTATTTTATGCATCTTTACATGTGTATATATACAATATTTGCTAAGTAAACATTCTCCAGCGTCTTATTTATTTTAATGGATTTTTTTTTATATTAGTGCGGAACAATAGCTAAACAAGGCCGATAGCCAGTAATCGCGTACTCTCGTGTAATGAATGAATGCGTGAATGTAGGATTTACATGACATTTTTAAACATAAACTAAAATGCCCGAAAAATGGGCTGAAGTGACTTCATTAAATAAAAAGTAAATGGCTTAGAATGGATTTAATGAACTGAAGGAGGAACTGAATTACTTTAATAATGACATGAATGCTTAAAAATAACTTAAATCCTTCAATGGCAATTTGAATGATCTGGAGAATGACTTGAATGGCTTTGAGGCGGACTGGTTTTAAAGTGGGTGATCATTTTACATTAAATTAATACAGAAAAGTTATCTCCAATTTTATATCACAATAAGTACATCACGTAGCAAGAACAGATACTACACTTTGATCTTGGCCAAAAGGCCAAGAATAGCGTATTTATTTGCTCCCCCACTGAGCACCTAAGTTACAAGGCCGATTTTTAATGTGAGGAGTAAATGGGAAATGGCGGCTAACTCCCAGGGTACTAGTGGAGATGGATAATTACAAGTTGTATGAAGGGTTGCCCCTACATTGAACATGCTCTCATATGTGGGGCTGCCCCCACATATGGTCTTTTCTTGGAGTATCTGCCGGAAAGATAGTACACTTTCATCTTGGCCAAAAAGTCTAGAAAACTTTAAAACCTAAGGCAGCGTCTATTAACAATAGACCTTTGATCTTAACAAAAAAGGCCAACCACAAAAGTTTTACGGACAGACCGACCGACCGACCGACCGACCGGCGGGCCGACGGAGTGACTTATAGTGTCGCTTGCACGCAACTAAAAACCGTTTTGTTTGTGAGAGTACATTATAGGAGGAGAAGCGAAGGGCGGATACTAGCAAACGGCTTGTAGATTTATTATCTATTTTGTGTTGCATAAATAATTTAAACATTGCCTTATAGCTAATATTTTATATACACATGTAATCATATATCATATACTGTCACTCCGCCTCTCCTGATGTATATTTTTCATTAATCTACTGTCAGTGAGCAATTTATTGCACTTTAAAAGCCCGTACAAAACGGGCTGAACGTCCTTGAGTTTTTATATACCATGACCTTCTTAATTATATATATATATATATATATATATATATATATATATATATATATATATGTATATATATATATATATATATATATATTGTTAGAAAACCATATGGAACAATTTCTTAATTATACCAAAGTAGATTTTCATACCAGGGAACAGCATTCAATAAGTCTTTTAACCGAACTCCTTTCATAGTAATTATTGTTTTAGCGATTAGTTTGTAAAACATTACCTAAAAACACAATAGTAAAATATTAAGGAGCAGCTAAGAGCAACATATATCTGAACCCAATAAAGCTTGATCGTGTAATCGTTTTGACAAGCTGGAATGGCTATTTGAACGCAATTGCTTAGGCAAATCTGGAGTAAACAGAGTAATCATTAACATTAAGGAAATTCCCTATGGAAGTATATTAGGCACCGCCAAAAATGGCCG
Source organism: Euprymna scolopes (assembly GCF_053919585.1). Taxonomy (NCBI): domain Eukaryota; kingdom Metazoa; phylum Mollusca; class Cephalopoda; order Sepiida; family Sepiolidae; genus Euprymna; species Euprymna scolopes. The sequence goes on along the minus strand of NC_136485.1, from coordinate 50,607,475 downwards.
CAAAATCAAGTTGTTGTTGTTTTTTAAAACGAAATTACATTTATTAAAATCCATTATTTCTGAGTAACTTTTTTTTCCAGAAAGATAAAACCCTGAATTTTATCATATAGAAAACAGAATAATGTAAAACTTTTTTCTACTATTTTTAATTCAATTTTAAATGTTAAATTTTCCCAAAAAGTTAACAATTGACATTTTTGTCTTGCACAAAAACGTACTTAAATATTTAAAAAAAAAAGGGTTTTTGAAATAATTAATTTATTTATTTATTGGCTAACTAAGATTTAGGATGATTTTCTAAGAGAATATGCAAAAATATTATAATATAAGTACCTGAATTTCAAATAATTCCACTTTTTCATATAGGTAACCAGATATTTCGCGTTGACGTAGAGTTCAGATCGACTCTGTTTACGTTTTCGTTTGATAAAAAGCAAACTATGGAAGACCAAACAGGCCAAAAAAAACTTATTTTTCAGTGACGAAAATTTCAATGTATTATTAAGCTGAGACTGGCCAGTACCAGATGGGTGACCATTTGTATGCGTTTGGTTTTTAATGTGTATGCGTGTGGGGGCCAGGCTCCCCAAAATGGGGGTGGGGCAATTTAAAGCAGAATAAAAAAAATATTTCAGAACGTTTGGTCCACCGTAGTCGAAAGGCGGCAAACGTTTTCAAACGGGATCGAAAAAAATGATGCTATTTTTAACACAAAGGGCACAATATTTATCGAATTTTTTTTTTTTTTTGGTATCGATTATTCAAAGCATGCCCTGTTTAATAATGGTCATGCATTATTCGGCTCGCTAAAAAAAATTGTTAATTTATTTATCAAGAATTTTAAAACAGCTTTTTTCGTATAATTATTATTATTTTTGTTTGTTTTGCTTAACTTAAATTAATTATTTTACTTAACATATTCACCGAATTTCACACTTCAAAACTCAAAAGCGGGATAATTAAACACAATCGAAGTTCTGATATTCAGACGTCAAAATAAGGTATGCAAACATTTTTTTTTTAAATCTATAATTCTGTCCCTTACAACAACACAATATCTTGTGTTCAGTTTCAGATGATTATGTTAAGCATATTTGTTCCCGCTTCAAAACAAGGAGGGGTTTGTAAGCAAAATATATATATATATATATAAATATCGTTTATGAAAAATAAGTAGACTGTTATAAAGTTCATTCTTCTCCTAATAATCGCTGAAAATTTCGTATTGATCGGATAATTACCTGATTTTTGGTAGATTTTTTAAAAGACGGTCCGTCAAAAAGTACTGACCTGCCCCCCCAGTTTTGGCGGTGCCTAAAGTATATACTGTACTATCATCGCTGGTAAGAGCTATAAATATACGTTTTATGGTCATTTATATTCGTTGAATAATTCAAAATACAGGAAGAGAACGTCAATCGTCCATACAATGGGGATTTAAAAGAGCAGAATCTTACACATGTTGTTGAATGAGAACTTCTTGGAAAAGAAGCACATGAAAATCTCTCGCATTGCTACTTTTTCTTGAGTGAACACTGTGTTTGTCCAGATTAAAGAAAATAGATAATATTCTTAACAAACAATGAAAGCTCTATTAACTGTAAATCCGACCTTATTAGCCGCTATGATTTCCTTTCGTTACTCTGAGCTATCTTTATATTTATTCTCTTCATTTTCCTTTCCATCTTTATCTTTATCATCTTCACTTTCTATCTTTATTATCTTCATTTTCCATTCTCTACATAACTTGCGAAATTTTGTGTTGATTACTTGTAAATTTGCCAGTTGTGGCATGACTTGCCGTTCCTCTATTTACCTTCTATTATACTATTTCTAACTTTTTGGTTTTCTTTAGTTTACCATTAGCTATATTGTTCTTTACTTTCATAACCCGAATACATACCTCTTTCTGTGATTTCGTAGATTTTATTGTCATTGAAATCTCCACCATAATTACCTACTATAAATATTTTCTACTATTAAGTCTTTTACCGAAACTTTATCTCTATTCTGCAAGTATTTTTTTTTTAATATTTTTATTTAATTTTTCTTTATTTTTAATTTTTTTGGAATTTTTTGTTTGACACCTCTTAATTTTAAAAAAAAAACATTTTTAAAGCTGAAAATATTTATTTTTAAGAATTTAGAAATCTAAAAAAATATTTTTAGTTTTCTTTTTAGTTTTTTTCGATTTTCGAAATTTATTAGACATTTTTAAACCATATTTTCTATGGCTGTCTTACGTTTTAGTAAATTTTATGCACATGTGTGCATGTGAATGTATGTAACCGACTTATATGCATATGTGTATATGTGCATGACAGAAACAAACATATATGTGCTAATGTGTCTTTCTCAACCGAGAACCTTGGACCAAATTCTTTCATTATTCATTTATTTATTTAATCATATATTTATTTCCTTTTATATGTTTCCTATATGCAAGACATTAGCCATGCATTTAGACGTTAACTCCAAACTCTTAATCTAAGTTGTCTTCAAATGTGTTAACCCCCTCCCATTTCTTATAGTAATGGCACCTTTCGTCATTCTTCCGCGTCCCTGTTCTATTTTCTGTTGGTTTCTTTTATTTTTCCTTGCCCTTTTTATTTTATTTTTATTCCTCCCATTTATCCTGTAAAATCTTAAGATCCAATTTGCTTCTTTCCTTCTTTCTTTTGAGTCTACACTGTCGCTTAATCTACATCACATCGAATGTAAGATCAGCATTTTAGCATATTTTATGAATGAAAAAAATATATTTATGCCTTTCATTTGGAAACCAGATGCCTTCGTTTGAAAAATCAGTTAATGGCGTCGCTTGAAGATGCATTGTGTATCCCACAAACCAACGTCTGAAATTTTAGCATGTTCAGTGTTGCGATTATGTAATAGTTGTTTATATAAATAAAAAGTGTGTATACACATATATATATATACATATATACTTATATATATACACGTATATATATGTACATCTATATATATATATATATTGATGTATTTATACCTTTATATACTTAAACCTATATGCATATATATATATATATATACTTAGATATTTATATGTATATATGTCTCTATATAAATATGTATTTGCATATATATATATAAATATATATATATGTAAACATTAAGGTATTTATATACGTATTTATATGCATACATGTATATATATAAATTAACATATATTTATATGTATTATGCATATATATATATATACTGAGATATGTATATATATATGAATTAACATATGTAGATATATATACACACTAAGATATATATATATATATATATATATATATATATATATATATATATATATATGTATATATATATATATATAAGGCGTTTAATTCACAATTATACTTAAGGATAAATATGTGTTAGAACACTTTACCAGGGAAAGAAAACCATAATACATTTCTTTCTTTACTTTATTATGCATGTACTATAGTAAGAAAGGCACACATTCAACAATTATTAATGGCAGTACGTTCTGTCTTATTCAAATGTTTTATAAAATTATGTACAGATAATATTTATTTTATATATATATATATATATATATATATACATATATATATATATATATATATATAGCTAACGGTATATATTTATACATATATATCTAACGGTATATATATATACACATATATATATACATATATATATATATATATATATAGTATAACGAGTAATAATTTTACTCATTTAGAACTGTTAAATCATCAAAACTCAGTTATTTAGCGTCTAGATTTTAAACTATGTTTGGTGTTCATTTGTCAAATTCTTCCATAAAATGTTCAGTAAAAATGTTCAATCATTCGACATTAAAACAACTTATAATAAATTTACTTATGTTCACAAGTCTCAGAATAGGAAACTGAGAGGCAGTTCTCTCTGATTTGCTGTTGCTAACATCGCTACTATTGTTCACATGTACGCTTTATCTAGAATCTTCATCTTTTTTCACTTATTAACACGGTATTCTTTAATCCTAATATAAATTAGTTTTAATCATCATAAATTTTGTCTTATTTCTTCATCTTTTGTAATAATTTAATGTTTTATGTAGAAACAATTTTTTAAAGAATATAAAAATGGAAGGCTTAAAGATTTTTTTTGGTAAATAATCAACAAAAATATAGTGAAGCTTAGATTTTGTATATACACTTATTTATTCATTAATTATATCGACCTACCTACACAAGCGTTTCATGGTTAGCGATCATCTGTGTAATGTAAATATTCCTGCAACTAATAATTTTACTTATAGGGTTTTTATGAATATATATATATATATATGTATATATATATATATATATGCATATATATAAGTATATATACATATATATATACACACATATATATATATATATACATATGTATATATGTATATATATATATATATATATATATATATATATATATATATATATATATAATTCGTTGTTTTGTATGCCATTTATTTTGGTGTCCGTATCTAGCAAGTGAAACGGAAAGAGGAGTTTTTTTTATTAAAGTTCAACCACGCCATTTAAACCTTCATAAATTATAGCGAGAATATTACTTGCATATCATTTCTCGCTTGCGACGTCGTCCGTTTCATCTGTTTCTCTCCCCCCGCAATTTTTTGTTTACCTCTTTTATTTTACTGTTTCGCCACAATCAGACATGTTTTGTTTATATTGGAAGAGAAAAAGAGAGCCATAAACGTGAGATATATAAAGAAGTTAACATGAAACAGACGGAGTTAAATAGTGAAAGATATATAAAATTAAAACGTAATTTGTGGAGAGATTTTCTTGAAAATATAGAACTGCATAAACTATTTTTTTACATCATTTTCATTTAATTATTAAGATTCTGGACGTTAAGACTTATAATTAATTAACAGAAGAGTATGTTTTCAATATTTCTTATTTCTATTTATTATGATTTTTTAATTATATACAAAAAACATCTCAGAAATTCATTATAAATTGAAAATTATTAACAGTTTCCCAAGTAATTTGTTTAAATATAATTTACTTCTTGCCACCTCTTCATTTCGGAATGGATAATATAACATTTAAAGTGAATAATGAAAAAATACATGGCGTTTAATCAACAAAATAGATTAGTCAACATTAGTTTTTTTTTCATTGTTCTATACACGTGTTTGCAAATTCCAATATTTTTTTTTTTACTAGCTTTGCATATTTATTTATATTTCGGAATTGTAAGTACTTTTTCTACTCTTAATTTTGCCTAAGGATCGTTATTTATTCTGATTTATAGGAAAATTAATTGAACTTGGAATGTAACATAAGATGTGTTCCCTGGAAGCATATTTAACAATAAATATTTGAAAAGCTATATCCTCTAATATTTAAAAAAATATATTCTCACATTATATTATAAAAATGAATTCATTACTAATAAAGTCGATAAAAACGAGATTTGGAACACAAGAAGCAAATATTATATAAAAGAAAAGTTCGGAAAAATATTATTGCAAAGTCTTAAAAAATCACGGATTACACAGAAAACAGCGAGCATAAAATGTAATATGGTTAAGATTACACTTAAAAGAAGGAAACGAGTGTTTGTTAAAACTGACAAAGAAAAAATGAGATATTATTATAAGAAATATGATATAAGTGTATCTAAAAACATTCAGCATTAAGAATTAAAAATTACATAGAAACAATCTTAATGCTGCAATATTTTGATGGTTTGCCACCATTAGTAGGCCAAGAGCATAGCCCTTATAAAATTGGAGACTATGTGTGGCCGAAGGCACCAGAGTTGTCGGTGTGCCACGAAATTTGGACAGGGTCAGGTAACCAAAATAAATAGCCTACCGCCAGTGTTGGTTGGTGTGATGCCCCGACAGGTAAAAATCTGCACCCCCGATACCATGTACTTTCGTCAGAAGATAATTGTAGCCAGAACAAAATCTTTGTAAAGCGGGGCCAAAAGTATGAAAAACGAGGAGGAAACAGACTGAGAATATAGTCATGAGTAGATTACGCGGATTCTCCTGATGAAACTCACATTTTTGAAGAAGACCTGCAATTGCGGAGAAGCACCCTACAAAAACAACCAACGCCGGGATGCATCATGTGGAATCGTGAGAGTAGGGGGAAGTGTGACAACGGCCATGATAACAAGCGTCCCAGGGTGACTTGTGCACATTGTAAAAAAAAAAAAAATCGAAATCTGACCAATGGTAAACGAACAGGTGACATGCGCGAATTAAGACACGGTAGAATTCGGGTATCTAAAACTCTTATCACTTATATTGGTAATTATTGAATTATAATGAAAAGAGAGTGGTATCATTAGTACTAACTGATTTACAAGTCATTTGATTCAATTAAAATATCAATAAAAGTGATAGTTCACTATATTTTAATTTCTTGTAATAATATATCTCAACCAGTTCTTCGTTATTGTCTGCACAAATATCTTTGTCTATATTCAGATTTTTGATCGGATCTAATATTGTACTGATTATTCTATTGACAGATAATCTATTGTTTATCTGCATTGTGATGTCTTCGACTAGCGAAGTTTTCCAAAGGGTTCTGCTATTATTATTATTATTATTATTATTATTATTAGTAGTAGTAGTAGTAGTAGTAGTAGTAGTAGTAGTAGTAGTATAGCATTCCAATTAATTGGAACACACCGTGCATTCCTTAAAGTGGCAGTTCCTCCTTAAAAGCGTAATGACAAATTTTGAATACTATCGATTTGCCTAACAGTTCGTGCCAGTGCCAGGAAGTTGCGGTAAACACGGTCGATTAAATTACAAAGCAGTACGCAGAACCCGACACTTGTCGTAATCTGGATTTACAGAGAAACCCAATACAAACGCAATTAGCCGCCACAACTTCATTTAAGAGCGATCCAGTAATAGAAAATATCAATCATGGTCGCTACTCTACGAAAGGAAATGGCTGTGACAGTTGTCCAGACAACCAAGATCCATCAGCAAACGGCTCCCCTCAGCATCAATTAATGTAATGCAAATACACTCTAAGGTTTTGATTTGTTTGTGATTCTGTGGAAAAAATGACTACAATTTCTATGACATATTCGTATATTTTCAGTATTATTTTATTCCAATTATTGCTTTATTATTTATATATGTGATTAGTTTTCTCTTTACAATTGGTATTCTTATTACTGCAGTGGCATTCATTTTTCTTACTAGTATTATAATTATTAGTTTCGTTGATGCATACACAGTTATATTTTAATAAAAAAAATCCTGTATGTTATGATGTGAGAATACCTACTTCAAAAGAACACTGATCAGCACAGATGACAGTGCTCGTCACTGTAAGAGGGTGACCGACATTCAAAGACAAGCAATTTACCAAACAGCGCTCGCCACTACCCTTCAGTCCGATGAATTAAAGGTAACAACAGTCTATCTGATTGCATAACAGTTAAAGAACATTCGTAATTAGCGACCATTACGAAGGAAACCAGCGAATACGCTCTTATCCGTTTAAAATTCATTTAAGAGCAGTCTAATGGAAACAGAACACGCCCATAGCAATAAGTGGTAGAGACTCTACATCACAAATAATATTTGACAGTTATACGGACGTGCAGGTTTCACCAGGAATCGCCAGAGAAACACCTAAATACAGCATTAATTTCACTATTACTCAACTGGGGGTCTATACAGCTCATGAACACCAGTGGCCAACCCCTCTGCTGTGAACAGCAAACAACAGCTGTATTGACAATCGAATAGAGAGAGAGAGAGAAAGAGAGAGAAGGAGAAAGAGAGATATGCCTAGTGTATGTGTGTGTAAGTGACCTCGGTTCTATATACTCTTACAGGGCTATAAGTCTTCTTGTGGGATTGTCCTTTAAGGGTTCTTCTCGGAGTGGCTTTTCTTATCGAAAGATATTCCTTGTTAATAACGATAATAGAAAACAAAAACCTGTTTGATTTTCCACAAATAACTTATAAAACCTTATTTTATACATGCACACGTTTTTTTTCGCTGCACAAGCAGTACGGTATATAAAAGCAAATTACGTGGGTTTCTTTAATTCAGTGGCGCGTTCGAAATAAACGCTTCGGTTTAGAACATGCTTTCAAAATGATACTTTATTTTGGAATTTTAATCTTTGATAAAAGTTATTAAATAGAAGTACTATGAACAGCATGTTCATTGACAATACAGTTTGAGTTTGGAGCGTAATTGTACCGTGATACTTGGCTTGTGAATATGAATATTTATTTTATCCATTATAGAAATTATTTTATACCTATTTACTATGCCTCCCCGCGGGACAGAGTTAGGCACCAGGGTCGTTTTTTAACGTGGAGAAAAGGTACAAAAATAAAAATTGTCTCAGTCTTGAAGGATTTCTCCTCAACTGAAAGAGAACAAGAACTAGAAGTGCAGCATCAGAAGAATAGATACTACACTTTGATCTTGTCCCGAAGGCCAAGAAAAGCAGGAACAATTACTCTTAATTAAAATGCATACTATATATATATACATATATATATATATATATATATATATATATATATATATATATATATATATATACATATATATATATATGTGGGTGTGTTTGTGTGTGTGAGTGTGTGTGTGTGTGTGTGTGTGTGTGTGTGTGTGTGTGTGTGTGTGTGTGTGTGTGTGTGTGTGTGTGTGTGTACATTCTTGGTACAGCAAAACGGAAGGAGAAATTTCAGAGGGAACATAATTTAATTTAAATAAAAAGATCAAAGAAACAAAAAAACGGGCAGGTGGAATTGTTAAAATTTCCTTAAGGCCTTATCGTCTGACCCTCTAATAGGAAACGTCAGAATGATAAATTAAAAGCTAAGAATTGAATGAGGAAAGAGGGAAATTGGTTTCAGTTGGAAAACCAGTGAGAGAAAAAATATATAATTCTCACTTTTCAGGTGGTTTTAAATCAGTACATATTTCCAACTGATGTTTCAAAATCTTTTGTCTACACAGGCTAGGTCGAGAGTTATTAATGACTAAGGCCTCAATGATATTGAGATGATAGTTCGACCTAGCACTGTATAAAACAAAAAAAACAACCATCGGAATATTGGTCAGAGCACCTATTTATACTAATCAGGTGATTACCGATGGGGGACTAATGAGCTTGGGAGTGCCCGGATGTTCTCGAAACCTGGTGTAATCAAATATCCCGAGGGATGTGTTGGGATATTCTCATTTCAAATCTTTGGGATGTTTTGCCAACGTAGTCAGCTCCACACTGACAAACAAATTTATAAACAACAGAATTCTTTTTAATGGTTGGCAAAACATCTTTATGAAAAGAAGAGAAAAATGTTCGAGTTGTGTAAACTACTCTAAGCATTGTAGCTGGAAAACAACGTTGAGTAGCAGAAGAAATCCTTTCAACAATATGAAGGCCATCAGGACCTAACCATAGTAATTTTAAATAAATAGGAAAACGTGATGGGCCAGTACGTTAAACACTATTAAATGTAGCAATTTTACGTTCAATAGTAGTTTTTATTATATTTATGGGATATCCATTGCTGAGAAAAATATTTGTGATTTCACCAAGTTCCACATCAAGACGGTTTGGTGAACAAATTATGAGTGCACGATGTGTAAGAGCGCTAATGAGGTTTATTTTTCTAGACTGAGGGGCAAAGAAAAACCAATTAATATAGAGCCCTGTAAATGTAGGTTTTCTTTATACAGAGGTCTCAAACGAAGAACCAACTTTAGAAACAGGAACATATATATATACATATATATATATATATAAATAATTCAATAGGTATATTTAGTCTCGATATATATATATATATATATATATATATATATATATATATATATATATATATATATATATATATATCAAATAACCAGTCGTTGACTGGGTTCCAAAACAGACTACCGAAAATAGACATTGATTTATGAAAGTATGATAGGTTAGGAAAAGGAAGAATTGTAAATGTGGGTTGAATTTGGGGATATCAAAGCCAAAGCAAAATATGATGAAAGAAAAATAAAATAGATAAACCCCATAATGAATTATACCATACCTGTTTACATTGGAACACTTATCACACAATTCTGCGGATCTATATTTAAAAAAAAAACTTTTAAACTTTGTGATATATTTCCATTCTATGGATGCCAGGTGCGAACGAACACCCCATAATTTAATTATACAATTTTTCTTCAAACTGAAATATAATTATAAAAGTATAGTTTCAAAGATAGATATGAAAAATCTTTATTAAAGTATCTGCCTATTTCCATTCTTGGGAGACGAGGCGCGAACGCAGACCTCAACATTTTATTATACCATCACTATTTAATTTAAATCATACTTATCAAAGTAATATTATGTACATCTATATCAAAAACACTTGTAAATTTTTTAAACTGTTTAACTTTTTTATTTCCATCCTTTGTGGACCGTGCACTAACGCAGACCCCACAAGTGTAATGAACCACCGTTCTGCCAGATCAGCATAACCTATTCCTGTGTCTCCATCCAGCTTTTATCGTTTTACTTAGTCATTTTTTTTTAAATAGTCAACCACACAGGAAACTATTCGTGACCAGACACACACACCACGCACACACACAGGCATTCTGCGTTGCCTTATATATATATATATATATATATATATATATATATATATATATATATATATATATATATATGTATATATATGTATATGTATATATACATATGTATATATATATATATATAGTCTAAGAAGATTTTAACCTTACAAATTATACAAAAAAAATTTCATTCGTTAGAAAACAATTAGTCAGTAAGCCATTCCATCACCTGCAGTGACTGCGTAAACTTGCTCTCTCGAATTCACTATAGTAGCAATAATAATTTATTTTTTTAAGGGATCATCATTTGTTTAACATGAACACTGTTTCGGGGATTTAAAAACAACACGCTATATTATATCATGGCGCCCCAGCAGTGTTAAACAAACATTACCTCCATTAATATTAGAAAAAAACATTTTGCAAATAATAGATCTAGTTTCTTATTCTTAATTACTTTATCTAACCTATTCATGTAAAAAAAATAATTTTTCTCCTGTGAGATTCATCTATTTCCAAATTCCAAATGGATATATATATATATATATATATATATATATATATATATATATATATATATAATTTTCAGAATGTGAGAGAGTGTATATAATAAATTCCACAGCCAAAGAACGTCGCAGCCCACAAGAGCCATGACAGTCAAAGAACCGGAAGTCCAAGACTCCAGCTTCGCCCTCATTTGGGCTATCAGTTAGACACATCCGGAATCAGGATTCGAAACCCGAGCCTCTTGCATGCAAGGCAAGCACTCTACCAACTGAGCAAACAGAAAAATTTCGCCCAAATGAGCGCGAAGCTCGAGTCTTGGACTTCCGGTTCTTTGACTGTTATGGATCGTGTGGGCTGCGAGGTTCTTTGGCTGTGGAATTTATTATATACACTCTCTCACATTCTGAAAATCATATATATATATATATATATATATATATATATATATATATATATATATATATATATATCCATTTGGAATTTGGAAATAGATGAATCTCACAGGAGAAAAATTAGCCAATCCCATTAAGATACCTATTGTTTGGATTAATATCTTATTTCCGATTTGAAAGAAAAACATTCTTTAATAAGATGACTTATAATATTTTAATGTATCTAAAGAAACACTAATTTTGCTATATTTATTTTTACATCAGACAGCTTTAGACTTTGAAAACTTCTTTTATGGTGGAAATTACTTATTTGATTTATAAATACTTTAAATATTTTAGATATAGCTTTACTTAAAGGTTATGTCAATCACGTCTTTTAACTTGCAATAAACCTAGCGCTAACTGAATGTTTGTGCATTTTACGTATCCAATACATACATGGAATATTTTTTTTTCGTCTAACTTTAATCCTACTTTTTCACTAATATTAATATTATTCAGAATAATACTATCTAAATTAATATTACATATTTTATAGGTACTTGGAAATTTACCTTAAATTCCTACTTTTATCAATAAACGTTGTATATAATTTTATTTACATATAAAAGCTCTATTGTTTGCCGCCTTATCAATAGGAACTATTAAAAACTTATCTTGTAGTATTTTAAGTTTCTCCAGTATTTCTGAATATTAGAATAGGATTAGTTTTTCTAGGTTGTTAAACTTTGTTTATATGTTTTACCTTTTAATTTACGAATTCAAGTATATTATTTTTCCATGCATCAAACGTATACTGTGCTTATTTATATTTCTTTATCATACACATAGTAAGAACTTCTAGTGCTTTAGTCACTTCTTTAACGGTTTCAGTGTAATGTAGGCATATATATATATATATATATATATATATATATATAAATATTATATATATATAATACTCTCTCTCTATATATATATATAATGAGAGTAAAGACGAATACTTTAACATCATAAATTAGTTTCAAAAGGAGAAGCAAAATAAAATAAAATTGAGTTTACGATCGTTGCGGAAACGGTAATCATTTTATTAATATTGACAAAAAATATCCACAATAATTGACAATGAACGTTTAGTTTAATATTGTATCCTCATGACAAAAATGGAATAGGGATAGAGTGAGACACCACATCAAACAGCATTTTCGTAGTTAGTAAAGTGGGTGAACCTGGAACTGTATGATATAAGTAAGAGTTTATTTTATTTAGTGCTAATAATTTCGATAATGCAGTTAGGCGTTCCATAAAAATCACTTTTTTGAGTAGCAGCGCTATATATATATATATATATATATATATATATATATATATATATATATATATATATATATATAGTAATTTATGAAATATATATGGCGATTAAGCTACACTGAATATTCTGCGTTTAATCCATTATAGGATTCGCCAGGCTTATGCGCGAATTCTGTGGTTGTTTCTCGTTTTTATATATGTTGTTGTTAGTTAGCTAATCAGTTTTCTAGTATCCACCGCTCCCCTTCCTATCAGCCAATTGGCATGCATTTTATCAAACAAAGGATCTGTTTTAGAACTTGGTTAGTGGTTCAAGGAAGACACTTTTCCCCCTTTCTTTCTTTTTTATATATGAAAATATACATATTTGTACGCACATGCACACACATATACGTATATATACATATATATACATATATACATATATACATATATATATATACATATATACATATATATATATATATGAGATCGTTTATGTATATTCATGTTTATTTAATTTATTTATTTGTTTGTTTTCTATTGTTTTAGTTAGTTTTAAAGCTATTTTGTATTGCTATCCTAGAGTAAGTTTTATTTTGTGAACACAGTTGTTTGCTATTTCTGGTCTACAGTTTAATAGATGTTGGGGTTATTTAAAGTACAGGATGGAAAATTTTTCATGAAGGCATAATTTATATGGGTCGTCTAAATGTTTGCACGTGGTAGCTTGTCTTATTATTTTCCAGTCGACTATCGGCGAATGCCCGCTTTCTTTCGTTCACAGTATTTATTCGCTAGTGTTGTTTTTATACGGTGTTTTTATTTTTGAATGTACATGTGTGGTTATAGGATCGGGTTTTGAAATCTAAGGAAGTCATGCCTACGTAATATTTTTGTTATTCGGTGTTTCTTTCGCAAATATTGTTGCTTGATAAACTACGCTTTTTGTTAGACATTTATTTTGAACTGGGCAAAGTGTGCGGTGTCTACATTGGCATTTATCTTGTTCGTTATTAGTATTTTTAGTTATGGTATAGTTGTACTAACCAGCTCTAACTACGTATTGAACACTTTTAAGTAAATACTTAACGTTTACTCATAATTCTATACTTTCGTATATTAATTTTATGTGAATAAAATAAGTAGTTAAATATATATATATATGTATATATATATAATTTAAAGGAGATTAGAATAATAGTCTAAAGAGCTAAGTGTATTTTAATGTAATAGTGAAATTACTAGTCTAATTAAAATACAGGAAATGCTCGTTTGAATTTAGATATATAATAAGCTCGATAGTTAAATGTCCTAGAGCTAATTCAATATTAAGTAATGTGATTTATAATTTAAAAATTTAAAAAAATTTTAACATTTAAAAATCAAAATTTAATTAAATTAAAAATCAGTTTCATAAGAAGGAACAACAACAAAGTCAATTATCTGTACGATCGTTTCGGAAATCCGTGCTTTTTATTTGTGGTATACATGAAGTCACGTAGAACAATCATACATAGTTTTTTTGGTAAGCACGGTCTCCTCATCAGCAAATTTAGGAGGATTTCTATTGAATTGAAAAGACACCAAAAATAAACCTAGCATTAAAAGTGAGGCAGATGCATCTGAAACATTGAAGTAAAAGGTTTGGATTAAAAATTTATAAGAAAATTAATAAGAAAATTGGTATAGGTTAGAGATAGAAATGAGTAGAAAAAAAATATATTTTTTGAATTTACATAATAAATTGTATTTAAAAATATATAGATATATAATTACCTTTTGGTTTTTCTTTTTTTGAAATCAGGAACTGTATTTAAAGTAGTCATTTAGATGTTTGCTATAGCTTTTTATTTTATTGAATGATGAATTTTAAAAGGGCGACGCTCGTGCAGTAAATTGTTTCCGTTAGCGTATTTTGATTTAAATATATATAGTTCTCTTTTAACATACATAAAATTCCCTCACCTAATAGAAACCTTTGGAGAAATCGACTTTTGCAATTGCTTAGTCAATTTCTATTAAAGAAATTTAGTTAAGGCATTTTTCATCTCATATAATAGGATTCTCTTTGTAATTATACTATGTTGGAAGTCGAATTATATATGTGCTTAGTCTGCGATAGTTTAACATTATTATTTTCCTGAAACTGCATTCTTTATTTTTACATGTTACACTAAGTTTTACGTAAAGCCTATATATTTATTTATATATATATATATATATATATATATATATATATATATATACATATATATATTTATATATACATACATGCATACATACATATATATATATACATATATATACATATATATATATGTATATATACATATATATATACATACATATATATATATATATATATATATATATATATATATATATATATATATTCATAAGTATACATTTGTATTCCGGATAATGTATATGACTAGAATAATGCAGAAGGAATGTATGCAATTGACCATGGGTTTAAATAGAATGTGTAAATTACGAAAAAATATTTTTCGCATGATGACAACCGTTCACTAATTTTGGAATTAGCACTGTATTGCGTCGTTAAATTCTCTTTTAGATATTAATTCTAGATAATGTGTCCAGGATGAGAGAATAATGTTCAAGTTACTTATTACGGTAAGGCAATCTTATTCTTGAATTTCCAAACACTATATTGGCAAAACCAGTTGGTCTGTTCACTAGAAAACATTTTTATTTAAACCGCAGTTTGATTGTTTTAGTCAGTTTCACGAATCTATAATTACAGTGCAGACAGAATCGAAATGATTCACTGTCTCCTTGCTCTTTATGCGGGTGATGCATTTTTAACATAATAGTAAATGCAAATACAAACTTTAAATACTCACTGGATGTTCCGGCTCTGACATCTTAGTAGATTATCACTTCTGTGCGTCAAGCAGTCAGGTTTTCACTTTCATTGCGATTACGTAATAGTGTAAAGCAATGTTTGTTGACAAAACAATTTGGTTAGGAAGTTTTACAATAAACATTTTCAGCGCATTCAGAAGTTTTACAAGACATACATTCTTGGGATGTGAAGCATTGGATATGTCTTTATATTGAAGACATTAATCGTTCTATTTTGCCGAGGCGGACTTACAAATTAAACAGAATTTCCAATAACGTAATTAACTATTGATTACATTGACGGGCACTGAAATGACGTTAAAAAGATATTGAAACATACACAGACCATAATTTTCCACAAGGAAGAGCATGAATAGCATAGGAGAATGTGCGGCATGCCAGTTCATAGTCATTTAAGCTATACGTCATGTGTATTACTTTTTCTATTGGCAGTCTTCACATTTTAATAAAATGATATAAGAGAAAATATGTAGATATATATTTCAGTATGGCGTAGCGGGTATATTGCCGGAAGCTGTCCAAAACAAGGCAGTAAACAATAGTGATGCTCTGCTTTGTGGAAATGTGTATTTAAGATACAACCAGTTATCAGAGTGCATGCCCTCACATTCTTCCTGATCTCTTATACGTTCAGACTATTACGCTACACCATATACATGTAAAAATGTACGTAGACAAAAGTGATTAAAATTAAGTTGATGAACAAATTCCCACGGGCGTTCAGTTTATTGTGGTAGGTAACTATGTGGTTCATTTTTGGGGGTATTGGTCACAGAGATTACTGTTAGCAAGATAACATTTTTTAATATCTGTGTTATGACTATTTTTTTCTTAAGTGGCTTAGCTTTATATTGTTCAGCTACATTGTAATTTGCCTTCTGTGTAGTGAGATAAAGTAAGAAAGATAGAGAGAGAGAAAGAGAGAGAGAAATGTGAAAAGAAATAGAACAGGAATTTGTTTAACGGAAAAGTTATGTCAATTGCCCTTAAATCATTCTAAAGCTGCATTGAAATTCTGGAAACCCCACACACATTTCTATACAATTTCTAAACAAATATTGTACCTGACACGTACAGTAAATTTAGCTACAATATTTATTACAATTATGACTCACCTTTACTTCAAACATAAATAAACTTTTCTTTTTATTCTGTTATATCTCCAAAATTTCTTAAGTGATAGATATGATCCGTATATTTTTGGGGAAAACACTCTGATAACAAAAACAGTTTCTTATTAATCGAAACCATTTTCTATGATTTTAAGTATAGTGTTCAGTAAAATCCAAGTAATAATTTTAAATATTTTATTCATCCCGAATTCATACCATATTAAACTGATAATATTTATCATATTGTTTATTCAGAAGTTTATAAAATCAAAGTTATATCTATGTCATTAGTTTTACGATTAGAACAGAGTTTAAAAAAATGTTATATTTGACTAAATTCATAAGAACCATTATTTATGTGGTGCTGTTTAGTGCAACTAAAAAACGGAAGATATATGGTCCCTCGTTTGAAAAATCAACGAATTATTTTAAGGTTTTTGGTATCAGAACATGATTACTAGTGTTTTAGCTTATTCTATTAATTGGTCCATACAAATATCCTGTAAAATCTAATATTAGTCCGACGAAATTTTCCAAAATTATCCGTATCCCTTTTTCTTATTAATTAATAGTTACGAAATGCAACCCTTAGTTTATTCGATTTTATAATTTTTTAAATCACATCGTGACTTATATGAGAGAATAACCCCCTTACATATCGACGGCAATCGATACGTGTATTATTAAAAATTGGTTTTGCTCATTAACGCATAGTTAAATAAATAAATATTCTCATTCCGGTGTTTGCACTTCTGATTCTCCTGAACAAGCTTACTTAATGTATAAAAAAGCTAAATCTGTTAAGTTTTTACTATTTTGTTATTTGAAATAATTTAAATTAACATTCAATTATAAAACCTCGGCCGAACATAATAGAATATCGTTGGAGTTTTACATAAACATGTATCTCTTTTGCGATCAAATAAATTAAACCCGTTTTAACAATTAGACGTGCATAATAGTTTTCGACAATATTGTGAAATGTGATTTTAAACTTATTGCCAAGAATCAGCCTGTTTACAGTGTATAAAAATTATATATTCAATACATGGTTATTACATACAATCGAACTTTCCTTTGTTTATAAATGCATACAAATGTATTTTAGCGATAAATAACGAACACATATACAAACTACAAGATGCCTTTCAAATCAAGTCAATCATTATTTGTACAGATAGAACCCAGTAATAACAAAACCGCCCATCCCTAGTCATCCTTATAAACACGTTAAAAAACACTCAACACAAATTCATACCAAATAAGCAATTAACAGCTGCTTGAACTTCGAGAGTCAGTGCCCACACAGATACAAAGTACTATTATATAAAACAAAATTAAATCGCGCAAAACTGATATCATCCACTAGAACACATTACTTATCGCAATAAAAAATACGAAAAAGTGCTCATACCTAATTAATGTTCATAATATACTATTGACAGACAAATAAATCTAATGCTCCAATCCTATCCAACCCCGAAAAATGATAATAACAAGTACTATAATGCCAACTCGATTAATATATTTTACCAAAACTAAATCCAACAAAAATTTAGAGTTAAAGAAAATGTAAGTACACCCATCGTCTAGAGATACGTTACTCCCGTTGATAACAGCTGTTAGAGTGCATGTATTATTTACTATAACAACTATAGACTTCAAAACCTCGTTATCAAAAATACCTCTTTCCGGCTCTAAAAACACAAGAGCTAATCGATGATATGTATGAGTTCAATTGTCCTCAAGGATAATGTGATCCTAAAACAAATATAAAACTAATACGCCCATGGAGAATCAAAGGACACCGCCATAAAGCAGCATTAAATATAATAACATTACTCTTCCTGCTCCAGTTACATTCACATCCTTGTTAAAAATACAAGAATCGGAAACAGGAAAACTATATCAAATGTAAAAAAAAACCGACACATCTTTAAATAGATGTCGATACCCTTTGCAGTGTAGAAGAGTAACCACCTAGTAAGATGCCAGATATTGGCCCATAAGCTTGTTGATTTTAAAATTCAGATTGTTTATAATATTATTTTTAACCGATATATAATTGACTTCGCATGCACTTATAACCGCCCTTTACTCAATAAAATCTATTGTACAGTTTACATTTAACGTACTCACTTTCAATGTTTGCTCCTATTCACTTTCATCTCACGAACCCCATAATTTCGCCTGCGGAAGGTTCGCTGATTAATCTACAACGTTCGTGAAAACTATGGAACTTTAACCAATAATGTTGATGTCGATATTAATAGATTATACTAGTAATAATTATATTTATTTATATTATATTATATATACTAATAATCGAAAAAATAAGAAAAATCATAAAGCAAACTACCTCCACTTTATATATCAAAGTCTTTTTTATATGTGTGTATGCATATATATATATATATATATATATATATATATATATATATATATATATATATATATATATATATATGGGGGGGTGAGTGTGTGTGGGAGTGTATATATGTATATAGTTACATTATATATATAATTTGGATAGTTATGAAATATAGAGATATATGCACACACACCCACATATTTATAAATAAATAATATATATATATATATATATATATATATATATATATATATATATATATATGTGTGTGTGTGTGTGTGTGTGTTGGGGTTGTGTGTGTCTCTATGTAACTGCTTATATATAAACGTATATATGCATGTGTGATTTGTATGTGTATATTTATACGGATAGAGATAGTGCATAACCAAATTAGTTTTGCCTGGATTGTCTTCAGCTTTTCATGATAACAAATGAGAAAACAATGAATAGCCTCAATAGATGCAGTCACGTTATAATACATCTCCTCTGGCAATCTTATTGAAGATAAATAACCTATGATATATAATCCTCTGTACATTGAGTAGATATGGGTCCTTCAGTCTTTCTGGTGACACAGTCAACCAGAAATCTCATTAAATGTGCAGATTCGTTTCCGGGTCACATGACTATGTATGAGAGAATTTGCCCTGTCGTCTTCATGCGCAAAAGCCGTTCTAATTATATTATCAAAATTGAGTTATCCAAATTGATTATTACCCTCTGCAAGAATCCTGAAGCATTCGGCTTCCAAACATGACGGATATATTATGTGCCTGTAGATAATAACATGCTTTCTGTAAATACGTCATCAACAGTTGCATAATTATGACTTTATGTGCAATTTTCAGAACATGTATCTATCTTTAAAATAAAATAAAATGTCATCATAGTATATGTTCGATATTAAATAACGTGTGTGTGGATCAGAAAAAAATGTTGTAAGTTTTTATGAAGGTTAGTCTGCTGCATTTTTAGTTTTATATTCAGGACGGTTTTCGCCAGAAAATTAATATATTTATATTATCTATAGCATATTTTGCTTGTCGTTCCGATCGTTTTCATCGTGGACATCCACTGAAAGGAAAGTGAAATAATCCAAATATCTAATCAAATATTATAATATAAAGGCGACAGCATTCTTATTGGATGAGAAAAAAACCTAGCCACATATTTATTGGATAAAAGAAGACTTAATCACCAATAAAATCTTTTAAAATAATGCGATTTTTCTTTTCTGTTCAACAGGTTAATTTTCCATGTGAGTATTTCCGTTTCTTTAAAAAATATAAACACACACTTCTATTGTGTAAGGTTAAAATGAATGTCATACATCTTTTTTTTTAATTTAAAATTATTGTTTAATTGTGAATATAATAAGATGAAAGAATCATTTGTATATTACTGCGTTTTTTATAGCATTCACAAGTTGTTTTTTTTTCTTTTTATACATTTGCATAGTTTGAGATTTTAAGCGTAATTTTTATTATTTTGGAGGGGGGTATGAGATTTGACAATACATCTACTCATGTAGGGAAATATCCCTGCAAGTTGTTTTTAGTGATAATTCACTTTTTACGATATCATTTTTATTTGCCTTGTAAATAAGTTTAAAAAAAAAAAAAAAACATATACTTTCCATGCAAACATAGATTGCGAAATAACGTTTTTATTTCAGCACGGTCTCTCTGTAAGATCACAGTTATCTTGTTAATGGACACCAACTTTTGTCTCATTCATATTTTGGTTGTCTTATAAATTCTGATTAATGTCCGTATGCCTAGAAATAATAGTAAAGCGACCAAAGATATCTTTTTTTTCGCTTGTTCAGATATACAAATAAACTGCATTGCGCGATTTTAAACATCCATCATAAAAAGAAATAAGCAGTTAAAAATACTTCAAAATATCCTTTAAATCTCATTATTATAGAAATAAAATGTTTGACGCTGCCTAACTGATAAAATTTGACCATTTAAATACTTAACAATTTAAATGAAATGTTTATCTGAATGTACAACATAATAACAAAATACCATCCTCAGCGATTGTTAAGAATGTATTTCTTAATGACGATTTCAGTTCAGTGAGATGCCTGAGTGTCAGATATTTTACTTGAAATAATTTACCCCAAAACAATATTTGAAAATATTTTTAATTCGTTATGGTAGACTTTGTATTTTTTTTTATTGTATTCTACCTATGACACAAGTAAATCTTCATTTATACTTGATTAGTAAAATTAAAAAAAACAAACGTTGGTTTTAGAACTAACTTTTTGGTGGGAAGTAAGATGACCATTAGACCCTAAAACCTCAATTAATCCTAGCAAAATACTCTTGATAATTTCGAGCACATACACGGAAACCCATTCTCTTATCACCTTTTACTTGCCCTCTAACGAGTACAGAGTTAAACATAAGGGGGTTTTATAATATGAGGGGGATCCATCCCCACAAATATTGGCATTCTGGATAGGAACAAATAACTTGCCTCAGTGTTGAAGGATTTCTCATCCCCTGATAGAGGTCAGAAAGCGTAAAGTTCTGTATCGGAAGAGATGCTACACTATGATCTTGTCAATTAGCATCAATATATAAACAAAGTATCGGAATGTTCTTTTTCAAAAATGCACAATATAATTAGAACTTAGAAGAAAACCGCTTTATTTTAAACAATATATGCAGGGGTGTATTTGTTATTTGAATCATTAGAGATATAACTTTTTATTACTTTAGATAAACAATATACAATATATACGTTTTTGCAGATTTTGATTTATACATTTATATACAATTTTTTTTCGTAATGTCAGATTTTTAATCTCGTTTTATTGAAATATAATCATGTGTTTTACAAACGATTCAAATAAAAAAATAATGATACCTGTGTATTCTCTGTTTTAGTTTGTATTTATTTATTTATTTATTTAAACACTACTTACAAAAGTGTATTTTTTCTGAAACAATATAAATATTTTTTGGGGGTAATTTAGATAAAAAAACATGTTTTTGGCAATTTTTAATTTTAAACAATATAAATATAACTACCCCCCTTTATGGCCGAGTATTGATCTCGTGTTTATTTAAAATCGATCCACGTTTTTTTATAAACGATTTAAATTACAATTTAATTTTACCTGATTACTCTGATGTTTTTTTAGTTTGTATTTTGTTAGAGACTCTAGATATTTTCAAGCGAAACGAGTCTAGAACGGGGACTAGATTTATCGGAACCGTCAAATGTGGCTCACAATTGTGTAATTTAACAAATTTGTCAGCACGTACCAAAAAACATTTTTCCAGATAATTCATTCGTAGATCCTACCAGCGACACTAAATCGGATGAAATAGCAGCCTATGAGCGTCTGGATCAATTCGATCATGGAGAACATTTATATGACGAAATTATACGCCCGCTTAACCCTTCGATACATATGCAAACTATAGAAGTTTCAGAATCATTAAAAGAACACAAAAAAGATGAAAAAAACTTTTGAAATACATATGGTTGAATTCGTGTGGGGTAGAAGAGAAAGGGTGTATATTTTCACATCAAATCAAAAGCAGTTGTGAAGTATAGTAGTTTGGAAATATCTGTTTGTATCGTTTTGACTTTTAAAATGTTTATGGTAAAGTGTTACTTGGTTTGAACGTAAACATTTTACTTTTAAAACATCAATTTTTTATGGTTTATCGGATATTCAGAAAATATTCGAATTAAAATGTAGTAGTTTTCCGGACATTAAGCAATATAATCTATTTATATGTAAGGTTTTCGCCATAGTTGTAGGTAAGCGCGCATATTTCTCATGTATAACTATAGTCACCACGTTTAACATAAATTATTTTGCTTAATATCCGGTAAACTACTTATTTGCGGAGCTTAAAAAAAGGTAATCATTTTTAAACTGCGTTAAAAATTTAAAGTCCTGATTTTAAAAGAAAAATATTAAGGTTCAAACCAAGAAAAAGTTTACCGCATCAAATTATTAAAACAGTTCTATTCATATTGTTTGAAATTAAAAAATTAAAAAAAATATCTCATGTTCTGTTTTTATTATTTTAATTAAACATAATAAAGGTTTATATTGTTAAACAAATATAAAAAAATCCATTGATATTGTTTAAATTTTGTAAGAAAAGATTATCTTTATATTGATTAAAATAGATAATAAAGCGTTTATTCTTCGAAAAAAAAAGCTCTGCTTTTTTAAAACTGTAAACGTCTAAGACGCCGATATGTTTATGTATTGTTGACAAAGAAACATGAAGTTAATTAGGAAATTGTATTCATTTTAAGTGATAGAAAATTGGAGAATATTTTGCAACCCAATCTTCAGTCTGATAAATAACATATAAAGTCAAACTTTTTTATTCAGACGTTTAGGAAATGACCCCGCCTCTAAATTCCAGAATTTACTTATTTTTTATCACATTAATCTCATTGAGTATAAATATATCTTTCAGTTTAAAATTAAAATATTGAAAAAAATGCATTTTGTCGTCGGAGATCAGTTTTCAATAATAATGTTCTGCTATATTGGGCAGGTACTTTGTGGCCATCACCGCTACAAATATTTCGACTCGATGAGATTAACGTGAAAAAAGAAAAAAAACGTGTAAATTGTAAAAATTCCTGAAACGTGTGTAACAAATAACAGACTCGTAATAAATATCTAATTCTAATGATTTTTTAAAATGTTTAACTTATTTCCAACTGGTGAAAATGATTACGTGTCATGTAAGAAACAAGCAAACATTCCATCATATTTAAAGAGCATACATTATTAACTACTAAATTGCTTCGTCGAAATAATTAAAATTATCGGGCGTTTTTGTTGATTAAATATCTTATAAACCTATGCTTTTCAGTTGAAACCATTATTAGCTACTTAAGTGTCATGTGGAAATGCGAAAAATCATATACTGCTTTTGTTAATTAGATATTGTTTGCATCTACGCATTTCAGGTGAATGCATTATTACCAACGTATATGTTATGTTGTTATATACTGGGTGGTATGAAGATGACGTACTTCTGTATTGTTGTTGTTGTTGTTGTTGTTGTTCGTTTAGGGAAGAGACTTATTGTTTCATCTAGAGAAACGGTACATTCTACTACATGAGCAGCTCCTGTAATTAAACTATAAGATTTTTTTTAATATCTCGATACTGAGATCGTTTGTTTGACATTTATACATATATGTGTGTTGTAAATCATCTAGTGATTGGAAGGACAGCTGTTCATTTATCAATGAATAACGAGACACTTTGTTATAAACAAACTTGGTTTATTTAACAAACATTCTATGTATTAACAACACGGCGGTGGCGGTGGTCGAAGAGGAGGTGTTGTGAACGTGACAGGCAGATCCTCGTCGGCTGGTTCTCGATCTCCATCTCCCCATTTCTCTGCTTTGTGTTTTTTTTACAATTTCACTTTTATGGACTTTCGAGCTGGTAACCCATAAACCAATTGACGTCATCGACTCATATTTTGACCAGTCCGGCGTTTGCTTTTGGTCTTACCCCCGACCGAATTAGGTAATTTCCTGGTAATCAAAATTCCCGGGTTATATTTTTGTCAGTCTGGACATTAGTTCATTCACCCCTTGCTCCATAAAACGTCCGGACCCATCAAACGAGTTGCGTCATAAGACTAGGTAATCACAACTTCCGGGTTACGTTATTGTCGGCCCGGATGTTACGTTCATTCGCACTTAGCCTGTACATAACAATATGAAAATTAGTAAAAATTCCAATGCCTTTTTGATTAAAACATCATTACTTATGTCAAAATCGATACAACCACAACCGATGATTTGTTGGTTTTGGAACTCAAAAACCTAAGTATTGAAGGTGAAACATTATCTACTTATATGATGCTTTGCAATTATTGCAAAACCAGTAGTACAAACCATTATTCTGTAAATACGGAAAACCAGATATGTTCCCTTTATACATGTGGTGCAAAAGATGTCCTTAAATAATAAACAACTTGGATCCGTCAGAATTAACATAAAATCGACTTGACTCATATCACATGTATATCATTCCCTCTTATCGGACCATTTGAAAGACATTAAACAGAGGCCTGTATTGGGAATTCTATTTGCCAATGCTTATGTTGTGGAATTTCAAGCAAGAGAAATTACAAACTTGCCACATGATAGTAATGTGTCAAGATTAAGATAAGATCAGTCAAGTTCATCAAATTCATGCAAGTTTCAGGAGAGATACCAGGGCCTCAAAATCCAGGGTTTCTTCATTTAGTTTAGTCTTTAATGTTTTATTTTCCAACCTAAATGTAATTGTTTTTTTCTGTGATTGATGTTTGTTACTGATGTTTTTTTTTTATTTTAATCACAGTGGTATTTCCGCGGGTCTTTCTATATGTACAGGTATGTATAGATATGTCTGAGCACGTCACTGATGAGATGCAGTACATCAAACCCCACTTTGGGTCTGGTGTTGTCCATTGCCAATGAAATTCCTCGATTCCATCTAATTCTTAGTCCTATCTTTAGCATGAAAACGTGCATGTGAACGCATATATATATATATATATATATATATATATATATATATATATATATCGTCTTAATGTATAATATATGTGAATATATATGCGTATATACGTATATATACATATATATCCTGTTAATGTCTTATATATGCATATATATGCGTATATACGTATATATATATATATATATATATATATATATATATATATATATATATAGGTATATACAATAGTATATATACGTATGTATACGTATATATATATACATATATATACGTATATGTGTACGTATATATGCGTATATATACGTATGCATACGCATATGTACGTATATATATATATATATATATGTATATGTGTATATACGTATGTATATATGTACGTATGTGTGTGTCTACTTGGTCTTCCATACCGACCTGACATTGTGTTTGAAAATCCCGCAAAAGTGTAGAGGAAGTTCGCAATTAAAATAAAGAGAATGTACTGTTTTCCGTAAACGATTAAAATAAGTGTCGATATGTTTTAACTCGTTTTTTTTTTCTTTTTACATGGAGTTCGCAACTTATCAAGGCCCAATGACCACTCGGGGATGGGATAAGGGTTTTTTGTGTGTACAGTAATGAAAAGGATAGTGTAGCAATAGTATTTGAGAATTGGTAAGGTGTCATTACTTAGGGGGGTGTTTCATCAGGAATGTGTTTGTGTTGGGCTTGGAGAAATCCAGGTTGAAGACGGGAGGGAAACAGACAAGCGGGACAGCGTTCTACAGACGTCCAGTTCTAAGAAAGAAACTTTGTTCATGGAATCTAGGTTTTGATTTAGGCACAGACGACGGTTTCAGATAGTCGGGTGTTTTTTTTTTAAGATTGGCGAGGGAGGACCAGAGAGTAGAGCTCAGATGAGCATTTGTCATGGAAATTACGATGGAAACACGACAGGCTCCATACGTTTCTTTTGTAGGAAAGAGGTTACAGGGTAGAGAAAAAGGCATCCTCCACCAAGCCACGAAGTCTATTTTGTACTCTGTCAATGCAGGATAGTCTGTTTTAGCAGCTCCCACCCAGATGTGGCAGCAGTACTCCAGTTTTGGACTTACTTGGCTCTTATATAGATAGAGAATTGCATCATTAGTGAGATATTTTCTGGAGCGGTAGAAGGATCCCACCATTTTCCCAGCTACCTTTGGCAGAGACTTGAAGTATGTGTTCCATATAAATTCAGGAGTAAAGGCCAAACCCAATAGCTTATCAAAACATTGGGCCTCCCCTAGACGAAAGGCCTACATTTCAATTGATGCCAGATGGGGATCAGAGCGTTTATGACGTAGATATACGAGCTTGGTCTTAGATGCCTTAAAGGTAACCAGACACCTCTTTCTCAACTGCACCACACGCTCAAGATAAGAGGAGAGAGAATCAGAGAGAACATTATCATTTATGGCCTTTGATGTGTTGACATAGATGGTCGTGTAATCAGCATAGATGTCAACGAAACATTTTAGTTTCTGCTTTGGGAGATCAGTGATGTAGATCAGGAAGAGAGTTGGGTCCATTTTGGACCCCTGAGGGACTCCAGCATTAATACTGTCGGCGTCTGATTTCTGCGCATCAACCACTACTGTTATGAGCTTATCTGAGATAAATGATTTAATGATCGAGAAAACATTTCCAGCTATACCGTAGCTGGAAATCTGGTGTAGTAGACCTTTATGCATAACCTTTGATATGTCTAGAGCAATTGCCCTAGAAATTAAGCCTTTGTCAAGAGATTCGCTAATCCGAGGAGATATTACCGTTAGCACATGTGCTGTTGATCTAGCAGAACGAAAAACATATAGCGGGTTGCTAAGGTGATTTCTGTTGAGGTGGTTGACTACTTCTCTATTTATTGTTGATTCCAGCAACTTACTCATGATACACAGGAGACTTATTGATCTGTACCGAGAGGGGGATGACTTATCCCCTGAATTCTTAAATACAGGGCATACTGATGAGGTTTCCAGGGTGTTGGGAAGCACTTCTCCTTAGGGCAACGCTTAAACAGTTTGGTAAGTATGGGGGCAAGTTCTGATTGTAACTTTTTACAGTATAATTGGAATACCGTCAGGACCAGTTGCTTTACTGGAGTCAAGGTTCTTGATTAGCTTGGCGACCTCCTGCACATACATGTGTATGTTGCATTGCGTGTTGTCTGTTATAGGAGGGAATATGGGGAGTTCATGGTGTTCGTCGCACAGGGTAGAATTTGCCGCAAAGTTTTGGACAAATAGTTTGGCTTTATCGGATGCGGTCGAGATGAGTTCTGGTCCATTGATAATGTTTGGGATAGAACGCACGTTTCTGTTCAGGATCCTATTTGCTATTTGTCAGAGCTGGTGGGAACCAAGCCGCTGCTCAGCTACTTTGGATTTAACGTCAAGTTCTAATCTTTACGATGATCTTATACAGTCGGGTTTATCCATGCAAAACCAAATTAGTGTTCCGTCAATCAGTCTTCCATGCTCTTTGTTTTCTACTCGGTAATTTCTCTAGACCTAAAGGGGATATGTTGTTTTAGTAATAAAGTATTTTATTTCTTTTCTCAGAGGCATTTGTTTCGAAGCGAAGAAATAGTCGCAGAGATATGTTTATGTTTAAATGGACCAGCTAATATTACGGAAGAAAAATTGTATACGACAGCAAATTAAAAGTACCGAGTGAAGCAGGCCAAACAAATAACACACTGTTGGTCCGATTGTCAGCAGATGCTCATGCGGAGTATTACCGAAAACATTCCGAAAACATGTATAACAAATCGGACAATCATTTGGACCACAGCGTCCAACAATGGTACCGTAAATTTGAAATATAGTTTTACTCTTGTTAATCAAATGTAGGGCATGGTGAATCAAAGAGTAGGACATGTGAAAAAATTTTTTGATAAACGACCTGAAGTAAATCTTATAGTAATTGTAAGGCTCGCTCAAAGAAAACGTTGTCTATTAGATGATGATTGGTCCCAGCATTGATGAGACCCAACCGCAGTAACATATTAAGAAAGACAAAGGACCAAGGCATCGTAGGTTGGCTTTTGAATTAGCACTGTTTCTATAGCGGTTTTTTCGTAGTTCATGTGCCCATGCTTATTGTTTGGCGAGATATATTTGATACAATAATAAGGAAATCTTCAGAATATGTCATGACTATGGAAGTATTAGCTGGTTTAAAGCAATTAGATAATATTTGGCAAAATTGTTAAATCGTTTGATGAAGGGGATGTGTCTTTCTGTTATCTAAGAGAATCGATGCCGTTTAAGATCTGGCTGCGGCACAATAAACACGTTAATTGCTGTACGGCAGCTAATAGAAAAAATATGAAGCAGCAGATGCCATTTGTCAAATTTAATTGATTTGAAGAATGTTTTTATTATAGCCAATACCAATGCAATTTTGTAAACTTGACTGACACAAAGGTGTTGTGGAGATACTCACAAGTTACAACATAATATTAAATCACGAGTTAACTTAATAAAGTGTCTGTAAAATGTCTGTCTGATATTATATCTGTTAGAACCGATGTAAAACAAGCTGATATCTTTGCTGCTACATTATTCCCATATATTTCGCTACGATGCTGATGCATTCTTTTAAAAAAATGCAATATTAGGGTAAAGTTTCGGTTTCGAACAGCATGTAAACGTTTTAAATTTGGACGTCTGGACGTAAAGTTGAAAACTTTCAGGGCGTTGTTTTTGACCGTTTATATACATATGATGCAGACCTTGTTTCAGATTAAGTTGAAAGCGACACACGTGTATATGAAATAGTAACCAGAACCATGTCAATTTTTTAATTACTATCAGTCTAAAAACATATACTGTGTATTTCTCTCGGGTAGGAATATTATATGTTTCCTTCAACATCGTGGTAGATAGTAATAAGTTAAATGTCACGGACAACTTTGTATATTTTGGTAGTATGCTGAATAATGGATGTATGCTTGGCTCTGAGATGGATCACAGAATAGCCAAATCATGTTTTGTTTTTAGACAAATAAAGAATCGTGTGTAGTCATATAGTAGAACCATATCAGAAACAAAGCCAAGTGTTGACAGTGCATGGGTTATCACTAGTTTGCAATATGAGCCAGAGACTTAGGCAACACATAAAAGGCATCTCACACTTTTAAAAATCACACTTATATGGAAAGGAAAATTAATAAAAATCAGATGAGCTAATTTTTGAAATTCGTTATAATGATGGATAGAAAATTTAAAACAAAAAACCTATTGCAGTATAGATAAGTGGTAATGGACACAACATAACCAAGAAAACATTTCAATATTCTCTTAAAAACAACGCCAAAATAATAGAAATGGATAAACATTAGTATGAAAACTCAAGCAACGGAAGATCAAGCTAAAGAAAAAAATCAGAGGACGCTGTGAGAAATGTAACGTGTATTGCTCTCTTAATTTTTTTTTTACAGAATATAAGACATAAATATAATTTAAGATAAATTACATCGAGAACGTAACATCATTGAATGTGATAGATAGCTTTAGAAAAAGCTGGTTGCGTAAATCATGGGAAATCACAAAAGTAAATACGAAGAAAACAGTAATAAAATGAGATTATAAAAGCGCATGTGAAAATTCTAAGTTGCCATATTTGTAGTGTAATCTACATTCCGAGAGGATTCACAATATAATCCCGCAAACACTTATTCAAGAACGAAAGTTGTTTATAAAACATAGAAGTACTTCGATATATGATTAAAAACGAATTAATAAGTACACACAACCGAAAAAAATATTCAGAAGATATGAAAACCTCCGTCAAGAAAAAAGTAATTATACATATATATATATATATATATATATATATATATATATATATATATATATATATATATATATAGATATATATATATATACATATATATACATGTATATACATGTATATACATATATATTTGTATATACATATATATATACATACATATATATAACATATATATAGATACATTTACATATATACATTTATACACGTATATACACACATACACACATATGTATGCATACATATATACATATATACACACATATATACATGCATATATACACATAGTTGCATACATATATATATATATATATACATACATATGCATACATATACAGACATATATACCCATGCATATATACATACATACATATATATACATATCTATACATATATTTATACACCTATACACACATATATATCCATACATATACATACATATATATCCATACATATACATACATATATGTCCATACATATGCATATATATACACATATATATATACATATATATACATATATATATATATATATATTCGTATATATGCATACATATATAGATATGTATACATACGTATATACATATATACATAAATATATACGCATATATATTCATATATATACATATATAGACACATATATACATATATATCTACATATATATTTACATACATATATATATATATACATATATACATATATATGCACACATATATATACACATATATATACATATACGCATACATATATACATGCATATATATACATACATATATTCATACATATATGCATATATCTGCATACGTATATATATATATACATACGTATACATACATATACACATACATATACACACCTACATATACACACATACATACTTACATATACGGCATAATCAGTTTGACACGCCGGTGTTCGCCAGACAACCGAAGATAAGCAATTTGAGCATGGGTACTACCAGATTGGTGACCGTTTGCGAATTCTAGGTGGCGTATGTTCTCTCCGCACATCTCGGCATTGTTTCCAGTCGTCATGTACCTCCATTTTCCACTGGTATGCAACAATATTCTCTCAGGAGAGACGTAGTTGGAGACTGCGCAACTCTGGACACACAAATTCACCGCGCAGGCGCCATTACAGTAGGAGTTAAGAGTCTGTTAAAACCGAAGGAAGCTACGATATATATGTTTAATAACAGATTAAAAATATAATGAATTGTCTTATGAAATAGTTCGGTGAGATAATAGTTTCAGGATGATTCTAACCAAAATGATAAACTTTATATATAAAAAAAAATATTTAAAAAATAGAGTAAAATATGGATGTAATGATTAAAGTTTAATTCTACAGATAAAATATACAAAAACTATAAAAGTTAAGAATTTATTGTTGAAACAAGTTATATACGGAGAAGAATTATATTTATTTTCTTAATTCATTATTTTTCAGTAATGACAGACACCATCAGAAGAAATGCAATTCAATTTGCAAAATGTTCAGCTAAGAATAAACGCCTATTTTGCTTATCCGCATATATTTAAAATGTTATTGAAAATATATTTATATAATACTCAAGTCACAAAAAAAGGATATCATAGAGCCTGGGCAGCCGGACATCAGGAGGAGTTGAATAGTTTCCGGGATATATTTCTCAGGTCGCACGAATAGTAAGCCACGGGGAAAGTCAGAGATAATTGAGGCGTGTAATATATCGTCAATCCAAAAAACAAAATCAACCATGTATTACCAATATTTATGGGTATACATGCACACGTCTCTGGGACATTGCTTCATACGGCGTTTTACCTAGTCTTTTACTGAACAATCTATTTTTTGATATATGCTGCTTTCATTAAAGCGTGCGTTCATAAACTATGCGCTAATTTTGTATTGTCAAAGTTACATGTGAATAGAAATGTATGTTCTTCCTCAAAGTTCTCAACGTTTTTTACGGAGTCCATTTTAGAGCGTTTATATCGAGATTGGAAACTGTTGTGGTTGGGTCGTGCACAATTATGTCAGATAATTTGTTTCTTTTTCTTGAGAAAATTACTTTTGGAGAATACGTTGCGGTGAGGTGTGTAATTTGGTGGGGTCTACTTTTGAGAAGCAGGTTGTAACTTCATAATATTGCTGGAGTTATTATTGTCGATGAGCGTACGATTAGTCTCTTCGTAGCTGCGCAATCCTACTTTAAATTCGCTGAAAGAGTTTGTCTTTTTCCTTATAACAGTTGTAAATGGTGTAAAATCGGCTGGAAGTGCCTTGACGGTCATTGAGATCAACAAGCTATCACTTATTCTTTCACCTGGGAGTTTTAAGGCATTGGCGTTTGTTTCTGCCCTTATAACGTAGCCGGTAATAGTTTCATCCTCATTACGTTTCAGATACCTAAGTTCTGTATATAGTGCTATAATTTTGGGTTTCCCTTTGGATGAATAATGTTCTCTTAATATGTGTAATGCTTTCCATCGGTCATCCAATGCATCTCTCATAATACAGATTTCTGTCGTCTAAGCATTGAATCAGTA
The DNA here is from genome assembly GCF_053919585.1 of Euprymna scolopes. Lineage (NCBI taxonomy): Eukaryota > Metazoa > Mollusca > Cephalopoda > Sepiida > Sepiolidae > Euprymna > Euprymna scolopes. Next base: position 50,574,459 of record NC_136485.1, on the reverse strand, counting down.
CTGCATAAACAGTCGCGCTCTTTTCGAGAAATTCGGGGCTGTTAGCATTCTCTGTTGGAGATTGTATCACTTTGTGTAGTTTTCGAATCCTTAGATATCCCAGAAATTTTACCTGCCGGGTTAGGGTTAGGGTTAAATTTAGATTCCGATCCGTCACAGAAAAGACGATGGCTGGGCGCTAACATCTAAAGTGTTGTGAAATTATGTTGAACACAAATGGCGACGTAGTTCAGATCAGATCCTGACTGTAATTGGTGGTAACCAAAATGACGGCCAAGAAACAAATGCGTCCGTGAAGTATTTAGAGCCAAACTGATTGAATCCAAAATTCGATAGTTTTTATACTAACTTTGTAATGTTTTCATTGGTTCTTTAGCATAGCCGGTGGTTATAAAAATGATTGGTGATTCCACTGGTCTCAAACCCCCAAATAGTAGTATTACCATGATGGGGATGTGTCTCCTAGAGGGTTCGGCTGCAGGGAGACAGGGTAGAAATACTCGCCAAGGATTCGTTACTTGACACTCAGCCCGACAGGTGAGGGGCCAGCAACCGGCCTAGCACCTGTCGGACTGAGGTACACCGCCTGGGTAATAACTAGGAGGTCCACCCTCCCAGCCCTTGCCACCGGGCTTTCCGGTGGAGTAAGTTCATTGATTACTCTCTGAGGTGTCCCGACTGGGGAAGGCCGACGGCGGGTTACACAGGCAATTTTTGCAATTGCAGGAGTGTCCCTCGTTTAGGGGAGCCTGCTGAATCCCCATCTTCCGGCCTTGCGCCACATATTGCTGTGGTGTGCAGCAATTAAATATCTACCCTCAGATAGTAGTCAAAAACAGTTTACCATCAATAACTATGACTTTCTACAAAATAAAGTAAAAAAGTAGTAGGGCATGAAAAATACATTCAGGAAGTAGCAAATAATTTAAATCTTTGACTTAGCTCATTATAAAATATAAACTCTATATATGCGATTCGGCTATACATATGAAAACGGAACGTAAAAAAATAATAAATACAATAAAATTGTATAAATAATGTTATTCACGAACATTCTTATTTGCATTTACAAATTTAAGACATATCGTTCTAATTGAGTGTTCAAATCTGGATAAAAACTATTTATTGTTATTTTACTTAAGAAGATGACGGTGCACAGCTCAAAAATAAACCTTCACATTACATATTCACTGTACATATTATATATACATACACGTGTGTATATTTTAATACATACAGGCGTATATATATGTGTATATATATATATATATATATATATATACTCGCAAATATATACGTATATATGAATTCATTCGTCGTCGATATAAGTGTCTCAAAAATATATGTAATAGGCGCAATGCAGTTACTAATATCACAAAAGCATCTACAAAATCATGTACTGCACGCACACTTAATTAATCTCCTTCCTACATAAAGTATCTTACACTTAATGCAGTGCTTTACTTTTTATGAAAATCATAATGACATAAAAATAATATTATGATGCTTAGATGACACCCCCAGAATCCTCTTTACTTTTAAATACCGAACCGTGCTGCTAATCAATTTGGATATAAGGATGTATCATCCGTTAACCACTTGTGCAAAGTAGGAGCGTTGTATTATGCATATGTGTAATCGATTATTGATCGGTTAAGCTCGAATAAGCAGCCGTAATAATTTAGTCGTCCTTCTCTGTTGTGTGCACCAAACCAAAGACTAATTCAATGAATACATTTTCTAGTAAAGATTGATAGAAGGACGAGTCGATTTCAGCAAAAGATCAAACACCATCTTTTCTAAAAGATTCTAACTGCTTCATGCAAGCTAAAACTTCTATAACCACAAAAGTTATGCATTGACCCCTTCAGTAATTAGGATCAATATTGCATGAATCCAATCTTGAGGTATAGTATTAGAAAGCCAAATAGTGCAAGTGCGAGAATGGACTGTGTTGATTATGCAATTACATTTAAATAGCAGTAATTGAAAAGGTATCCTCTCAAGTTCTGTATCGTTTCCATTATTAATCTCTGTTAATGATGTTTTGCTCTCAGCAATTTTCGGAATAGTCATCATCTCCTCCACGCAATCATTTTTAGGGAGTCTATAAATAAATAATTTACATCAGGCGAGTTATAAAAGATCTCGAAAATGTTTTGTCAATCGTTCAAGAATACCCTTAACATTGTTTATAAAAGCAGAACATATTTTGAGTTCATAATGGTGGAGGCTCCAGTCTAAATGCTTGTCTATTTTTTTTAATGCATATCTTGGGAATTTTAACGATCATAATCTATCTGAATGTCCGATTACAAATTGGCCCGCCACTTGTTTTTCATTCAACGTTGCCCACGCTGTACTTTTAAAAAAAAATTCTTTATACCCATTTTCTGCAGTTATTCCTTGTGATCAAATAGCGCATAAGCATATCTCATGAGACGTTCTCTTCTCTTCTAAAATATTGGTGGTTGTATAATCATTTTCCCCAAACTAATTCTTCTATTTCGTTACCTAAAAACAAGAATATAAGCTCTTTTGTTATATGCATGTGTCTTAAATCCTTCCAAAGTTCCGAGTATGGGATATTAATAAATGATGTCTTAAGAGTTTCACACATTTCCATATTTTGGAACATGCGATTAAGCACGTTTTCTCTTCGAGCCCTAGCATATTTTTTTAAAACAACTTCCTTTTTGAACGAGGAAGTTTGTGATAAGGGACATAGGCTGCAATCTGAATAACTCTTACAATAAACATATCCTGATGATCACACTTGCGTATGATTACATAATAAAACTATTATCAGATTTTGATCTAGCGTGTTATCTGTAATGGGTTTTTGTTGGTGGAATGTGTTACATTCTGCCAACAAATGTTATGTCAATTGCACAACTGCAACAGAACCAACCTCATTATCAGTTGTCTTACCAAAGTCATGTTTTCCTAAGTCACCTCAGATGGTCTAACTTTCAACCTGCGCATTTAAATCGCCCAGCAACAAAATCTTATATGCTTTTTTGTATCCTTTTAATAAAGTTTTCTAAATTTTGATACATCTAAAGTATGGGAGATTACTGAGACGTAAAGATCACAAAGTAAATCTTCTCTAAGTAACATTCATCGATCTGTATTTACACAAAGTTGATCAAAGATGTGATATTTGTCCCGATAGCAGAACTAATCTTTCCTTTTTTACTCACTTGGGTTTGACTTTACATAAATACGTATACCAGCACTTTTTCAGTAAGTTGGTTTTCATCACATAAACGAGGTTAAGATAGAGCAGCGTTATCCACAATGTATTTAGCTGATTCTCTGGTAACAATAGCCGTCTTTTGGTCTGGAGTAATCGTCTCTCTCGTATCAAGAAGTATCATTACGTTCTGGAAAGCAATCTCCAATTTATTTTTTTATGATGAATCACATTAGTTTTTCTGTTGTTTCAGAAGTAGAGAAACGTCGGTCACACGTAATTGACCAGCTAAAAATAGAAACATGATTTTTAGCTCACATTTTCCAGACGTCTACGATGATCTGGGTGTGCCGCGCTGTTCCTAAAAAGGGTTTCTGATTCGCAAAAATAACGCACACAATCTGCTTCCTGCTTCCTGCCCCTTCAAACTAGTAGCGATGTTAAGATAAGCTTTAAGCAACCTGTGTGTAAATTTGTGACAACTTGAAAGTTTTAACGTATCACTTTGACCCTGGCTAATGGAGTCAGTAATGCTATCGTGGCTGGGTTAGAATTTCCCGACCTGCCGTAACCTTGCACTAATGATTTCCGAAAGTTTTACGCACTAGCGTCTGTAGGTATTTAAAAATTACAATATATATATATATATATATATATATATATATATATATATATATATATATATTATTATTATTATTATTATTATTATTATATTCGAAGAAAACAGAATTCACAAGCGTTCTAAGCGGCTCGAAAATTTTTAAATAATTTATTTATACCCCTCACACATTTGCTGATGACCACAAGGACGTAGTCGTATTTCGACAACACTACTTGGGTCGTAAAGTGTACTTTTGTTTTTATCAGATTGGATTCGTATTGTCTTACTTGTTTATTATTATTTGTTCTTACGGATTTAAATTATATAATATTACTTCTAGTCGTTTTTAGCATTTAATTTTTGTTTTCCTCCGTCTTTTTTCTATGTAATGTATATTTTTTATATTAATAGGGTTCTGTTATGTTTTTCTATGTCAGTTTGGACACTGAACATTCTAAAATACCACACTAGTTGATAACAAACCATTTTTTCGAAATTGTTCGTGGGTGTTGTTGTTGCAATAAAATAATGCATTTTTCCTAATTAAGTTGTGGACTTCTTGTCGGCCAATATAGTAACCAATCTTTACTATTCGTTTATTAAAAGAAAGTGTTTTTATTTACTTTGTTAGAAATCCTAGAGATAGAATGTTAGTTGTGGGTTCAATTCCAGGCGTATTAGTGTTGGTGTCTCCTTTATATTTATTTATTTATTCCTTTAATTTATAATTATTTATGTTACCCAGCCTCATACAGATCAATAAAACCCACTTTATTTTATCTTTTATTAATATAACACCCCGGGAAAAATTATAATATTAGGTAGTGTCCTTTGAATAAATGCCATTACATTCTTGCTATTTGTGATATGAATTCAGATTCCTTATTAACAATTAATGATCACAATGTTAACGTTATTCGGCTCAACACATTTGAATTATCTTAATATTGTTTTTAAGAACTCTGAAAGTCTACGTGTCACCAGACTTATATTTTACGCATGCATTTTTATATAGCTGAGTTTGTGTTGCTAGACTACACTTCCTATTTGTTAATTTTATACCGTTCCCCTCCTTTCAGTGAGATCTCTCTTATATATGCTATATCCAACAATTTTGATAATGCATTGAAAATTCATCCGTAAATCTCTATATATATTTCTATTCGGTGCTAAAAGTGTTACCTTATTTTCTACTCTAAACGCACGGATCATGTAAGTTTAATCTGGGTATAACATTGTTCGTTGTTACTTGTCCCAAATTGCCATCTTCTATACACGTTTTCCTGATAATGACTTATACCAAAGATGTTTTTCTGGTGTTTTCATACTTTTTGTCCTGAAACAATTTCTATTTCCTTCAATTAGATGTTTTTGGTCTTGTCGAGGTTGTTTTTTTATGTTTTTGATGTCGGCGTTGTTGAGAGTGATTTATCGGTTTATATTCAATTGACATTGTTTTCCATATAACAGTGTTTAACTACAGGGAATTTGGATTTTGGAGATTCATGTTGCGTTCCACATGATGCTATAATGTCTGTGTCGGAATGGTGTTTCTAATTAGCATTTACACTTTTATTCCTTATTATCAGTATCAAACTAATCTTATTTTGTTCATTTTGTTTAAGCTGCTTATATTGTTTTCATTATATATCGGAATGCTTAAATCAATCACTTACGGGCATACTTGTGATCATGCATATAGAAAAACAGTAGGGATTGCAAAGGTACTGAAAAAAACAATTTCTAGTATTAATTCTTATTATTCTTAAATGATTCTCATATGAAAGCTTTGCTCTGGAGATGTTTATATAGTATACATGTATGTATTCATATGATATAAATCGTGGTATTAATAATGGCCTGCTTTCTATTACTCAGCTCAATTAATCTTCCAAAAAGAGCGCTGATTCAATCCTTTATATGCCGAGGAACCAAGTACGTCCGTAAATAAAGTATTGTAGGGTCTCCTCCGGGCCCTTTATCGTTCCCTGTAAGTCTAAAAGCTATTTCCGAACTAGTAAGTATTTCTATTAACTGCAACGTCGTTCCCACAGAAGAGACTTACGCGCCTATCTCTGTTCTATCGTTATTTCCATGGCAAGTTATCCTCTGAGCCCCAATGAAAGCTTCCTCTATTGTCAAGCTTTCGCAAAAGAAACTCGAATATCAACAATTTCTCCAACGTCTATTTCTGGCCACACCTAAACGCAGATATTGTTAACAAATCTTCCATTCCAAGAACTGCCCACCTGCGAATACAGATCTGCTTGCCTACTTCGGGGCCGACTAAACTAGTCCAATATAAAAATAAAAATACTTCCCAACACAGCATTACCGATTGCTACACTAGCAACTTACATTCGTTACCGTTTATCCTCGAGTGGGATCAGGCCTAGTAAAGTAGCCTTCCTTAATAAAAAATAGTGTAATATGGAGTTGTGTTGAGCTCAGTTATTGATTGAGGATTGAAATGGAGTGTTGGCTATTTATCTTCAAAAATGTAAGCTTTGTCTTTAAGCCGCAGATTTGTCCCTATTCATTCTTATATTCTTATGGATTGTGCGAATCTTGTAAAGAAATTGATTACAAAATTTCCTGGTCTTTCTCATAAAATATTTCTTGCAATCCATATAATTATGGATTTCTCTTTCTGCTTTCATAAATTCAATTCACTCTATCGCTCCAAACACTTTCTCACATCCTATGCTATTCTCTTTGGTCTACTAAAGTTGTATCTCATATGACAGTTGTTGCTAAATTACAGAAAAGTACATGTAACTTAATTGGCTTCACACCTTTTCCTTTTGCATCTTTACAACATATTTACTTCTGCTAGTTTTCATTTTTCCTACAAAATAAGGAAATACTATGTGTTCTTCGAACTTGACTAAATGCCTTTTATTTAATATCTGGAGTTCGTCACGTTCGTCTTGAGATCTCCAGAACTTCGCTGTTTTATTATTTTTTATGGTACAGCAAATCATATTACTGTTTTTCTCTCATGGTACTGCTAAATTATGGACTTCTCTTGCTGGGCATTGCTTTTCTTCTATCTACAGATTTTGAATTTTCAATAATACTTTCGTCAGACTTCCTTTGTCTAAGCAGTGATCATATTTCGTTCTTATTTCTCTTTCTATAAATTGCATTTGTTCCTTGTCTTGATGATTTCCATATACGCGCGCACACACACACACCTCCACACACACGCATATATATATATATATATATATATATATATATATATATATATATATATATATATATATATATGTACAAGCTTGGAACAGATAATCAGAATGATATTTTGTGCTCAGAAAATTGGAGCGTAACCTCCAAAAATCAGTTGAAGATTATATGAAGAAATATAAGACCATACCGAGTAATTCAACGCAACGTAAATTTATTTTACCATAAAATACAGAAAATATATGTAGAAATTACAACAAACACTTCTATGAAATATTTACTATGAAATATGAGTGTGTTCTTATTAAAGATTTTACTGTATTTATGAGGGGCTTCAAAGTGTTTATCCATTGTTTTAAAGAATTCTCTGGCTATGTTTGTCTAAAGATTTTTTGGAATATGGAGGGTTTTACCATAAGGTCTCCCTATGTTTTTTTTACGCTTACGGGCTTCGGTTTGCAGTTTATTTGTGTTAGTATCTAATACTTTCGGTTTGATTTAGCTTTGTCTTGTTTTTTAGTAATTTTATTAACTCGTATATGGGAGCACATGGCCATATTATAGGTTAGTATGCTCTTAGAAGTTGTATGCCCATGTGATCCCTTATTCGAGTTTAAAAAATAAATATATATAAATATAATATATATATATATATATATATATATATAGATATACGTAAATATATATATACATGCAAATATATAAATGCACACACACACATATATATATATATATATGTATATATATATATATATATATATATATATATATATATATATATATATCTTCTGTGTTCTTATTATACATTTTCCTACTGTCGGTCTGCGTTTGTGTGTGTGAGTGTGAAGAGTGTATCTAACCCTACCGGCAATCAACCAAGGCACGTAAGGTACCGAAATAAGCTTCTGACACAGCGGATGTTTATTGATATTTATATCCATTTTCGCTGCAATGTTTTATTTATTGGATATTTTTTCGGAATTCACCGGGAGTTATTATCTTCCTTATGAAGTTTGATTCACTGCCTGTATGTGGGTGCTGGTCGCGGTTTATCTCAGCCTACCGGCCACCCACCATAGGAATTAAGGTAGCAAAATGAAGCTTATGGCACCGCATTTGTTTAGTGTGTGGACACGAAAACAAAAAAAAAACAGAAAAAATATAACGATTTACTTAACACCGTTTTATTTACTGAATATATTTTGGTACAAGGACTCAAGTTTGCCCAGGTGGGCAAACATGTGTCCTTGTATATATGAATGTATATATATATATATATATATATATATATATATATATATATATATATATATATATATATATATATATATATATATATAAGTATAATTAAATTAGTACTCTTATCGCTCCGTCCGTTATCATGGTGCTCATTCATAGAAAAGGAAAGTGGAATATTCCAAATAAACCTTGTTTGTCACCCTTGAAATTAAAATAATAAAAAAAAGAATTATTGTCGCTGTTGAGGCAAAGCTAACAAAACGATTTTTTTTACCTTTTAGCTAAGTTCAAAGTATAGTATCTGTTCTTCAGGTTCTACATTTAATTTGTCATTTCTCAGGGGGTTAGAACTCCATACAACAAAAACAATTTATTCTCCACGATAAAAAAGAACCCTGGTGTCTAAATCTGTCCCGTTGGATGCATTGTGAATAGGTACTATGTTTAATGTAACTAAGTTTTAATATTAAAAAAGTAACTGGAAAAATATTTTTTTCTGATTTAATTACAAAATGCCCTGGAAGTGTTACCCCTGATTAAATAAAAAAATGCCTTGGAAACTATCCGTTCTGATTTCTTTTTACTTGCCTCCCTACAAGGGCGGAATTAGACATGAGGTCGGTAAAAAATTTAGAGGGAAACCAGCTCCCCAAAAGGGGCACTCTGGTCAATAAAAAAAAAAAAAAATTATATGAGTAATGAAGGAGTTCTCCTTCATTAACCAATACCAACAAATGGGAGAATTGAGTCACTGGATGTCTGAACCTGATACACCACCCAGAACTTCATGTGGAAACAATGGTTGCCTAATACCTACCCGTTTTTATGTATTACTTTCGAAAAGCTGCTGAAACAGTTTATGATTTAAACATTACTCTATTTCAAGTATATTTTAAGTAGTGGATTACGGAATGTGAAGTCAGTCCCGGAAATTACTCGAACTTTTTATGATTTAAACATTACTTTATTTCATGTATATGTGTAACAATGGGGTGGGGGATATTATATCGGTCCCCAAAATGGGTGAGACTGTTTACGCATTGCACATTACTTTATTTAATGTATATTTTTAACAATGGGGTGGGAAATATGAAGTCGGTTCCGGAAAGGGATGCAATCATTTGCGTTTTGGGCATTACTTTATTTAATGTATATTTTTAACAGTAGGATGCGAGGTAAGAAGTCGGTCCAGGAAAAAGTTTAAAATTCATACATTACTTTATTTTATGTATATTTTCAACAGTGGCGTGGGGATTATAAGTCAGTTTCAGAAATGGCTGAAACAGTTTACTATTTAGACATTACATTATTTCATGTATATTTTATCAGTGGGTTGGGGGATATAAAGTTAGTCCCGGAAATAGCTTAAACAGTTTACGATAAAAACATTAATTTATCTAATGTATATTTTTAACAGTGGGGTGACGGACATAAACACAGCCCCCGGATGGAAGCAGATGTGCACATATAGACAGAAATCGTCCCCCAGTATTGAATTAGATAGATGGAAAGCATATAATAGCAAAATACCCAGTGCCGCCAGGGATCCAATGAGATAGGTGAACTATATGTATTAGCAGAATATGCTGCGTCAGTCGGGGTTGGATAAGATAGGTAAAACATATATACTATGAGAATACTTAGAATTGATTGATTTGTTTGTAATGAAATACTCAGGCCAGGCAATATATCAAAGTGTTTATTTATGTAAGGGGAGGCGACATAATGGGTTAAAGATATGAAAATTAGAAACATAATCAAGAATTATTAAAAATGATTGAATGTAAGTTACTTTATTGGTGTGTTTGTAATGATATCACAAGTCCAGACAATATATCAAATATATTATATAAGTAGGAGGGAGAGGCATAACTTGGGTTTTTAATTATAAAATTATTGTCGAAATTAGTAACCTATCCAAGATTATGAACAAAGATTAAATGTGAGTTAAGCGATTGTGTGTTTATAATAAAATAATCAGACCAAGCAATATATCCAAGTAATTATGTTAGTAAGAGAGGGCGATAAGTATGGTTTAAATTATGAAAATTAATTGTCGCCATCGAAATAAATGTCGAAAATGTAAGTTAATTGATTTGTGTGTTTGAAATGAAATAATCATTCCAGATAATATATGAAAGTTATTATTTTACTAGTGGTGGGTGATAATGTGTGTTAAAATATTAAAAAAAGATTGTCGAAATAAGTAACATATCCAAGAATTAAAAAAAAATTGTTGAAGTGTGATTTGTGTGTTTTTTTTAATGAAATAATCAGCACAGACAATATATCAAACTATTTTTTGTAAGAAAGAGGGACGAGGATGGTGTAAATTATAAAACATTATTGTGGAAATTAGTAAGATATCGAATACTTACGAAAAAAACGAAATGTGATTAAATTGATTAGTGTGTTTATAATAAAATAATCAGCCTAGACAATATATAAAATTTATTTTATCAGTAAAGGGGAAAGAGATAAGGAAGGCTTAAATTATGAAAAAATATTGTCGAAATTAGTAACATATCGAGGAATTACGAATAAATGATGAAATATTAGTTGATTAGTGTGTTTGTAATAAATATAATCAGCCTAGAAAATATGTCAAAGTTATTATTTAGTATAGAGGGAGGGGCTAAAATGTGGGTAAAAGGTATGAAAAATGATTGGCGAGATTAGTAACATATTCAAGAATTATGCAAAATGATTAAATGTGATGTCATGCATTAGAGTGTTTGTAATAAAATAACAAGCCCAGACAATATTTCAAAGTTATTTTATTAATGGGAGGAGTTATTTTATTAAGGATAATATGGGTATAAATTATGAAAAATGATTGTCGAAATTAGTAACATACCAAGTACAAAAAAAATGATTAAATGGAGGTTAATTGATAAGTGTGTTTGTTATGAAAGAATCAGCCTAGACAATATATGAAAGTTACTATTTCAGTAAAGTGTGCGATATGGTGAGTTAAAGTGATGAAAAATTATTGTAAAAATAAGTAACATATCCAAGAATGATCAAAAATGAGGAAATTGAGTTAATTGATAGTTGTGTTTTTTTATAAAATAATCAGTCGATACAAAATATCAAATTGCTTTTTAGTAAAACGAGACGCGATAATGTGGTTGAAATATGAAAAAAATATTTTCGAACATAGTAACCTATTCGATGATCATGAAACAATGATAAAATGTGAGTTAATTGACTGGTGTGTTAGTAATTAAATAATCATCCGAGGAAATGTATCCAAGTTATTATTTTAATAAGGGGGCGGTATAATTTTAATAAACACTAGAATAATATGAGTGTGCCTTCATTCATGTTGAACAGCACGCTTTCAGCATGCCCAGTTACAATATATTTCATATGAAAAATGTTGCTATTGAATTTCCACAGACTCCGCTAGTATATATATATATATATATATATATATATATATATATTTATATTTAAATGGACATATCTAAAAATATTTATATATATATATATATATATATATATTTAAATGGATATATCTAGATATATATATATGTATATATATATATATATACATATATGGATACATATATATATATATAAATGTATATAAATAGATATATATCAAGATACAAATATATACATACATAAAAATATATAAATCTCTCTCTCTCTCTATACATATATATATATATTTATATATATGTACATTTCTATACATTTATATATATATATTAATATATATATACATTTATATATATACATATATACATTTATATATATATATATATATATATATATATATATATATATATATATATATAAGTGAACGTGTCTGTATGCGTGCCTGTGTACATTTCCCTACGCAATACTCTGTTAATTTTTAGTATATAACTAAGGTGGATAAACGTAGTAAAAAAAAAAAAACAGAACGTTACGTGACAAATGACTAAAATAACACTGGTTCAATATTTTAATTTTTAAAAAAATCGAAAAAAAACTGACATCTCACACAAAGATTGGGACCTAAAACTTTAAAATAATGAACAAACGTTCTAATCAACTGAGCTAACGTGACGTACATGCGAATGTTTCAGTTTTTCAACTATTTAAATTAAATCAGGTTATGACGTTATCTGACGCATGCGTAGAACCGGTCGAGAAGGCCGTTTTTCTTGACCCCGCCCCTGTCGAAAATTGTCGATTGCGGGGTGAAAAAATAATAGTTTTTGGCCAATTCTTCGATATTTTTTGAGCGAACGATGGAGCTTTGATATGATTTCAAGTTTGTGAATTTTTATAGACTCTGTCGAAAGTTTTTAGCACACGCAAAAACGTACAAAAATGAATACATACATACATTTTCGTTTATATATATATATACATTTATATATACATTTATAGATATATGAATATATATATACATTTATATATATATATACCTTTCTATATACATTTATATATATATAAATTTATATATATATAAGTTTATATATACATTTAGATATATACATGTATACATGTATACATTAATATACAATTATATACATTTGCATATGTATATACACATTTATATCAATACATTTGTGTATATACACATTTATATATATATATATATATATTTATAAATGTATACATATAAATGTATATGTATAAATATGTGTATGTATATAAATATATATGTGTAAATATACTTGTTATAAATGTGTATAAATAAATGTATACACACATATATATATATAAATGTATATATAGATAAATGTATAAATGCGTATATAAATATATATATATATATATAAATGCATCTATATATTCATTTATAAATGTACGTAAATATAAATGTACACTTGTGCCCGATATTATTCATACCCCTCGGATCTTTGAGATTTCTATAAGAATATTGCTCCACCTCGGAAGGTAAACAATATTAAAGGGATTTCAAACAATAAATCAAGCATAAGCATTTAATTTAAACTCAACAAATAAATAAATTATGCAAGTTTGAAACATTATACAAAGAAAAACAATAATGGCACTAGTTCAAAATTATTCATACCTCTCTTACTAATAGTCAATATCGTGCCCTTTATTCTTAATAACTGCCTGTAACCGTTTTGGATATTTATCAACAAGGTTTTTACAAGCATCAACACTGATTTTTAACCATTCTTCAATGCAGTAGTTCTCCAAATCCCTCAAATTTCTAGGTTTCCGCTTTTTAACCTCAGTTTTCAATATGTGCCAGAGGTTTTCGATAGGGTTCAGGTCGGGACTCTGGCTAGGCCATTCCAAAACATTAATTTGATTATCCTCAAACCATTTCTTGACTATTTTGGCAGTATGTTTTGGATCATTATCCTGTTGAAGGACCCAGTTTGGTCCTAAATGGAGCTTCTCCGCATCCTGTCTAATGTTTTTCTGGAGTATCTCCAAATATTGTCCTTCTTCATGGTTCCATCTATCTTGACCAAACTACCTGGACCACTAGCCGAAAAGGAGCCCCAAAACATTAGGCTACCACCACCATGTTTCACCGTGGATATGGTGTTCTTTGGGTTGTAAGCTTCTCCTTTCTTCCTCCAAACGTAAGAAGTATCCATATGGCCAAACAATTCAATTTTTGTTTCGTCAGTTCACAAAATACTTGAGAAAACGGACTCTGGAGAATTCACATGGATCCTAGCAAACTTTAGACGTGCTGCAAGGTGTTTTCCAGTGTACAATGGAGTCCTTCTTGGTCTTCTTCCTTTCAGACCATTTTCATGCAGAGTCCTTTGCAATGTTTGCCTTGATATTTTTTATGCCAGAAGACTCCTGATTTTCTAAAATGTCCTTAGTAGTGGTGGTTAGATTTGCATTAACACTTCTTACAATATTCCTGGTGGCTCTAGCAGACAGTTTCCTTTTCCTTCCTCCACCAATCAAGTTGTTTGTTGTGTGGTGGCTCTGGAATTTTTAATGATGCTCTGTACTGTTGCTGTAGGGACCTCAAATTTCTTGGAAATTGACTTGTAACCTAAACCATCCTTATGTGAATTCACAATTTTAGTCCTAAGATCATTACTAAGCTCTTTTTTGTTCCCCATTCTAATAATTTTTATTCTTTTATTGGTTTTCAGTTGATATCATTTTAATTTCTGAAAAAATGCAAAAAACGAAACGATATTAATCAAAGGTTGTATAAAAGCATTCAAAATAAGAATCAAACAGGAAACAAACAGTCAGAAACTCGATTAATACTGAAAAAATAAGGGGGTATGATTATTTTTGAACATTGCAGATTTTATAAATAGCTGTATGTTTCTTTTATTACAAGTATCCCGAGATTTTAAAATGACGAAAATGATCAGAAGAGGTTTATTAAGAATATGTATCAATATGGACGTAAACAATAAATTCTTACAAAGTTACACCTAATAAACTCAATTTTCAAGGGGGGTATGAATAATATCGGGCACAAGTGTATATGCATAAATGTACATACGCATTTATATATATACATTTACATATTTATATATATATGCACATCTATATAGATGCATTTATATATATATATATATATATATATATATATATAGATATGTGTGTACATATATATTTATATATATATATATATATATATATATATATATATATATGTATATATGCATTTATATATACATTTATATATAAACACATTTATAGATATATGTATATATACACATATATACATATATACATGTATACATACATATAGATGTATATATACATAACCATGCATATATATGAATATACATATCTATATACTTATATATACATATATACATATATATACATATCTTTATATACTTACATATCTATGCATATATAGCAATATATATACCTACATGTATATGAATACATATACATGAATATATATATATATATACATATATATATACATGTATATTTACATATATACACATATACATATAGTTACGTATATATACACATATATGCATATATACACATATATATGTACAGTCAAATTAATACACATATACATATATACATCCATATATATATATATTATACATACGCCTAAAAATACATATGTATTTACATATACATCTATATTGATATATAAGCGAAAATGTATGCATGTATGTATGTATGTTAGCGTGTCTGCTAAAAACTTTTGACCGACGGAATAAAAATTCACAAACTTGGTATTACGTTTAAGGCCCACCCCCTGGACGACAAATATAAAACAATTAGCCGAAAAGGATCATCAGAAGTGCGGCAACCGACCGATCTTCTTCAGGGGTGGGCAAAAATAGTGACATTTTTATGTTAAACATTACATATTTTTAAATTGGATTATAACTGCCAAAAAAAATACGGGCGCCAATTCTTCTACATAAAGTATACACGGGACCGTTAATTTTAGTGCAACTTTTATTTAAAACCCGCTGTGTCATGTCACGTGATCTAGACGTCAGCAAGCTGTAAAGACAGTCTGAATTTAAAAACATTGTTGTTATCGGTAAAAAAATGTTTAACCCTCACACAAGATAAACTATGAACTTCTACGCTATGACAACGTAAGCAAAGTTTTTAGCACGAGAAAAATAGTTAGATACGATAGTTAAATGAAAAATAACAAGCCAAAAATGTGAAGAAAAATACGCTTACAAAAAATATTAACACTCGAAGTGTTTACAAAAACAGTCAGACGCCATTTTCTTTTTTAGTAACACTCTTTAGATTAAGAAAGACGGAGAAATGGAGAGAGAGACATACACAAACACAAACACAAACAGAGAAAGAGAGAGAAAGAGAGAGAAAGAGTGAGACAGATAAAGAGGTTTGTCTAGACAGGAAGCGAAATACGTAATTAAATAAACGCTACACGCTGAATCATAACAAATGTGAAGTAACACAAAAATACGCTTGTCTATGTCCCTTGTTTGTCCAGCATTTTAGTATAAATGCAGTAAAACACGTTGTGTTCTCGGCATCCGCGCTACCCCCCTCTTTCCCACCATCATCTGGGGAAGTGAAAACAAAAAATAACGATTTCGCGACGACCTCACTTAGCGTCTGCCTGTCAATCACACCTCTTTTAGCTTTATAAGCTGTAACTTAACACGCTAATAAATTACGCTCACTTGCGGTCGAGACCATTAAGTAGTCGGAATTGGTTTCCGCGTCAAGGCTTCTGGGTTCAATCCTCCTCCCGACCAAACGTGTCTTATTTATTACTTCGCTTATGCTTTAGTTTACACCCCCCTCATATACAGGTTTATTCATGATTTTTTTTCCGTTTTGGTTTTGGGGTTATTTTTACATCGTCTTTTTATAAGTTTTTTATTACATCGCTTATTCTTTAGTTTACCGCCCCCCCCATACATAGGTTTATACATGCCATTTTTTTCCATTTTGGTTTTCTTATTTTTTTTTTTTTTACACCGTGTTTTTTATAATATTTAAGCAGGATGATTAATTACTACCCCCATACACAGACCTACAAACACCCTGTCAAGGCCGGGTACACCCCCGATAATATATATATATATATATATATATATATATATATATATATATATATATATATATATGTATATAAGTATAAATACATACATATACAAATGCACATGCCAATATATATATACACAAATATATATAAGTATATATACACAAATATATATAACTAACTCTATATAAATACATATAAATGTATATATATTATATATATACGCACATATATACATGTATATATAAATATATATGTGGGTATATACATATATACAAACGTATATGAATATATATGCAAATAAATATAAACATATATAATATATATAAATCCATGAACATATCTGTAAATATATATATACACATATAGATATGCATATATATATATATATATATATATATATATATATATATATATATATATAGTAATACATATAAACACATGAATAACCATATATGTCTATGCGTATATATTAATAAATGTATATATATACGTATATATATACATATGTATAAGTATATATATGAATATATATATATACATATATGTAAATATAAATAAATATATAAGTATATATACAATAGATATAAATATATATATATAGATATATACAAACAAATATATAAACATATATAATATATATATATGTAACCATATACGTATATATATAAATATATAGGTATATATAAATATATATATATGTATGAATGTATATATATAAATATATATACATATATACATGTATATATACAAACACACACACACACACACACATATATATATATATATATATATATATATATATATATATATATATGTAATCAAAAATGCAAGATTTCCGAAACGATCGTACAGATAATGGACTTTGTTGTTGTTCCTTCTTATGAAACTGTTTTTTAATTTAATTAAAATATAATTTTAAACTTAATTTTTTTTTTTAATTTTTAGATTATAAATCACATTACTTAATATATATATATATATATATATACATATATATATATATATATATATATATATATATATATATATATATATATATATATATATATATATATGAGCGAACATGTGGGTATGTATGTCGCTTTTTTAGTGTATCCGAGAACGGCGTATTTGCTAGAGGTGATCGGCTGACTTTTAACACTTTTTATATCAAGTCTAAATGAAAATAACGATGAGTTTACAACGGGAGTAACCTGTCTATTTCATTAGCCTGAGTTTTAAAAGATGAACAATCCACATATTCGGATTGAGGGGTAGTGGTTTCATGTTTAAGTGTAAAAACAGCGAAACCGGATGTAAACATCACCGCCAACTATCCCGGAATAAAACAATTTGTCCTCATTATAAACTGGGAAATATCGTGATGTTTGATATTCACTTTTCGATCGCTGTTTGCTTGACTGTCGCTGTAGAGTAGGTGTTCAGGCTTAGCCTATGGATCTCAAGGCGCCGGATTCTAGTCGACTTCCCTTTTTTTCATCTATAAAATCGTATATATGTATAAATATGTATATAAATATATACGCATAAGTATATGTATAAATAAGTATAAATAAATATATGTTTATATATATATGTATATATATAAATATATATGAATGTGTATGCATATATATATTTATATATAAATAAATATATATATATATATACATGTGTGTATTTTTCTATGTACATATACATGCATATATATATATATATATATATATATATATATATATATATATATATATATATATATATCAGAGAGGACGTAGCACTCTCTATATAGGGATGGCCCGTACACGCCTATATACGCTTACAAAACAAAACAATCCAAATCTCAACTAAAATCAACTTATAAGTTTCAAAAAGCACATACTCTTACAGACACGCCTCTTACGAATCCAGCGAGTGTCAGAACGTCGGTTAAAATGTCAAAAGAGTGTAAAAAAAGGGCACAAAAATGACCAATTGTTCTTCTTTCTTCTTTTTTCTTCTGCTTTCTTCTTTCTTTTGAGACGATGTATCTCGGTGTACGAACGGTCTCTGACAACAGTTAAAGCATCAATCGACTGCTGTTTACACGGAGAAGTGCAGTGACCCATCGCTTTTAAGCTAACTCCATAATTAATAAGATTACGTGTAATAACAAGTGTTAAAAACTATATACCCAATGTAGACAGACAAATTCGAACACGGAACTTCTCTCAAAAGGGACAGCTCCAAATAATACAGCGGATGCTCACAGACGTTCCAGTTTGCCAGTGGCCTATATTTCTTGGACGCTGAATATTTGAGGTGAACGTTAAGGTGTTTTTCTTTAAACAGTAACCCGCCAGAGTTAATGAAACCACGAAATATTTATCTCAGTTGATCAAAATTGTTATAAGAGTAAACTATCAGCAAGTACGACGTCAAAAAACAATGTTATAAAAACAAATAATTTTTCAGATTTTAGACTGTAAAATATGTACACAATGTTAATGCTGTGACCAGGATTCGAACCTAGGTAAGCACGGTCACAACGTGGGGTCCTAACCTCTAGACGATCACGGCTAACACTGATGTCTGTCGCTCTTGGCAGAAAGACACATGACTACTGTTAAACTATTGAAAAATAAGGAGGAAACTTGAAATTCTCACGCATGCGCAAAAATACAATATAGCAACCCTTGTAAAATGCAACTGAATCTCTTCGCTCGCTAAGAAAAGTGGATCAGACAAGTTCTTCTAAGAACTCACCAAACGCCAAAGGAAATAAGTTAAATTAACCGCAAAAGAAACTGCAAGAAAGTCATCTTCTAAGAACTCACTGGAAGCTGCCTAAAAAGAATCAAAATACAAGACCTAGCCACAAAAATAACTAGATATTGTGGCTACTATACACAATCTACTAATAAAAACAAGTAAGTTTTCTAAAATAAAGTACAATAAATTAACCAAGTAACCTCCCACTGTCACTGATTAGGACTTCATATAAAGATAACAACTACACTATTGGTGTATATACCGTTCCATACTTTAACTATTGGTGACGGGGCAGTATCTCAATTCTGCGAGAGTTGTCTTGCTATAAGATAAGTGATATTATAGTAAGATACACATAAGTGTTATGTGTTTACATTTAATAAAAAATGCCAAATGTAACACGTAGTAAAAAAGCTCAGAGAAATATAGACTATGAAAAAAACAAAGTCAAGGTATTATCTGAGCAAAAAGAATACTATCAGAAAAATGCTGAAATAATAAAAATTAAGTATCATGCAAATCTTTAGGCAAAGAAGGCTGCCTCACGTGCTCTTTATAACAAAGAACCAGAAAATAGAAGGCTGCCTTACGTGCTCCTTATAACAAAGAACCAGAAAAAAGAAGGCTGCCTCACGTGCTGACTCAAAAGCACGGTATAACCGGGATTCTGAGGGAAAAACTGCCTTACGTGCTCTTTATAACAAAGAACCAGAAAAAAAGGCTGCCTTACGTGCTCTTTATAACAAAGAACCAGAAAAATAGAAGGCTGCCTCACGTGCTCTTTATAACAAAGAACCAGAAAAAGAAGGCTGCCTCCCGTGCTCTTTATAAAATAGAGCCAGAAAATAGAAGGCTGCCTCACGTGCTCTTTATAACAAAGAACCAGAAAAAAGAAGGCTGCCTCACGTGCTGACTCAAAACCACGGTATAACAGGGATTCAGAGAGAAAAAGATAATTCACGTGCTCTTTATGACAAAGAACCAGAAAAAAGAAGGCTGCCTCACGTGCTGATACAAAACCACGGTATAACAGGGATCCCAAGGGGAAAAAATCTGCCTCATGCACAAACTATTATAAATATAAATATCAAAAACTGGCAAATCTTTGCCTAAACGCAAAAGAATGAACCAAGAAAAATTTAATACTGAAGGTATGAACATTTTAGAACTTTATAATACTGTAGCTGTTTTATCAGAGAGGCGGTAGCACTCTCTATGTAATATAGAACCGATGGAGGACCAAGAGGCAACTCCTATGTCCCAACACCCAAAGACCTAAAACCCAACAGGAAGCGACTTCTACTAATGGAGGCGGCAAAGAGCCGCCTCCTAAAAAAGACAATACTATCATGAATGTAAGTTTAAAAATAAGACTGTAAGTAAAAATACTAATTAACAAGAATAAAATGCATTGGAAATGCAAAAGGATATAGGGGTGGTATGCCAAAAAGTATACAAACAAGATAGCTATGAATGGCTAGGCACATGGAAATAGAATTGCATCCAAAGTATAGCCCTATAGCTTGTTACAACCGTAATGATGACACGGAATGAAGATCGGAGAAAAGCTATAGGGCTATACTTTGGATGCAATTCTATTTCCATGTGCCTAGCCATTCATAGCTATCTTGTTTGTATACTTTTTGGCATACCATCCCTATATCCTTTTGCATTTCCAATGCTTTTTTATTCTTGTATATATATATATATATATATATATATATATATATATATATATATATATATATATATATATATAGATATGTATTCTACAGAAGAGGACAATTATCTTGGATTTTATGACGTCCAAATATATCCTGCGTCTATTTTATACATAGGCTATTTTCTATATATGTCATTGTTGGTTATTTGTATCCGACATACACTTGTAAGCAATGACACGGTTTTTTGTTATCTTTACTGTATGTTATAGTATGGCATGTGATAATTCCATTTTTATTTCAATAAAAATGTCTTCATTTAATATTCTTATAATTCTTCTTTCATTTTTCTATTTATTTACATTTCTTATTGCCTGCATTCACTGGTATTATTTTGTTTCAATCCTGAATGATTGAATTACATTTTTTTTTTCGTATTTTTTGAATACTTCGGTTTCTGTGTTCAAGATACACTCTAATTTTCAATAAGTTTTTGTCAATGTAATTTTTGTATCTTGCTAACTTTTTTATCGTTTTTGTCGTAATTCAAAATTTTACAGAATTACGAAGGAAAAATGTTTACTTCACAATGGCGAGAATGCTTTCATTCCATCAGCTTTGACTCAATACAGCTCATAAGTAATTCACAATTTAAAAAAAACAATACTGCGATGTTACTGTCGGGAAGATGATCGTATCAAAACAAAAGCAAGAATGCGATGACAAGGCAACGTGAGGTGACGAGCAAGCAAAGACTTCTAAAAGTCCATAGGTGTGCGAAAATCTTTGGAAATATAATGAAATGTGTTTTCTTTTAAAACTAACGAATAAATGTATTTTATTTGAACTTTTAAAAATACGAATAATAATTTTTATTTCTTTATTTTTTTGTTCCTGCAAAGTTACAAATGGTGTTGCTCTTATGTTAGGACGATTTGAGTA
Source organism: Euprymna scolopes (assembly GCF_053919585.1). Lineage (NCBI taxonomy): Eukaryota > Metazoa > Mollusca > Cephalopoda > Sepiida > Sepiolidae > Euprymna > Euprymna scolopes. The sequence continues at coordinate 50,552,425 of NC_136485.1, read as the reverse complement.
GCAAGTTCTAGATGTTTTTTTTTCTATTTGCACTCAATTACACTAAAAGGTCCAGTTTATAAATGAAAAAAAAACGATCATACTTTTCTCATATGTCAGTCAACCTTGTGTTAAATGTGATTCTATATTTGAATATAGTAAACTTTTATTTTATTTTATTATGAGGGCAAATATATCCGCACCTTTGTCTTGGCAATTGGAATGTTTGTAGATGTTTTACTGCCTTCCGCTATTTAAATAGAAAGTGATTACTAGATAAAATGTGGAAATAACCCGGTTTATCCGGTTAAATAATCTATAGGTAATGTAACCTTCCTAATGTGTGAGCATCGCATTATTTTTGACATTATTTTTCTTTTCAATTACATATAATCGAAAAGGATGCATTTAATTTCGAGGACCACTTGGAGTGAACAGTTTATTATTTTCTCGGCCAACATTTTTGTTTATCGTTCTAAAGAACAATAATGTTATATAGTTATTTCATGTCAATTTTAGATTGAAATATCAACAATCCTACGTACAGAAATTCGAATTACTTGCAAAAATCTAAATAGTTGGGCGAAAGTCATAGCTAGTGTGCATGCGCTGTGCCTGAGTATTAATACAAGAAAGCTTCAAAGATAATGTTAGCCATATTCTATACAATCCATTTAAACTTTGCAAAATGGAAAACAGTCTTTACAGTTTAATGCTGCTAAGCGCAAAGATTATCGACTAATATTTATACTCGGATGAGTAATCGAACGTTGCAAGCTACTAAGCGAAAATCAATAAACAAAACAAGTTAATCGATAATTCGTTTGGCGGTGCGTTGTGGACGCTGGCCATTTCTGTTAATCACTATTCTCTGCCATCGTAGTTTACGGCGATCAAAACGCAAGCTGCATGATACGGCTAAACAGACGGGGAAAACAAATTAAAGACAGAAAGAAAGTAATGATTATAAAAACAAGGCAATAGTTTTATAAATTTTCCGAAGACATTACGAAATAAAATACAGCGTATTAAATAGAATAATAATGAGCTCATTTATAGATCCTACCTACAACGCAGTGAAGTACAGTAAACAAAATGTAAAACTTAAACAATACGTATTCAATAATGCTTAATCACTATTATAACATTTCACTTTCTTTACAGCATTGTATGCGAGAGCATAGTAATTACACAGCATTGAATCTGTAAATAAAATATTAAAAATTTGCATTGACCTATATCTCGAGTCATTAGAAACCAATTGAGAATGATTTCTTGAAGTTCCATAACATCTTATGCTTGATCCCTAATGGTTAATAATTAAAATACGGTAAAAAAGGTTTATAAAATGTTGAACAATGATTCTAGGTATGAAGTATAATTTTAAAAAAGTAATGAATTACCGAAAGAAAATCTCAATGGAACGATTAAAATGTTGTTTGCTTAGGCGGCTAAAGTAGTCTCACGCAGGTGAGCTCTATAAATTGAAAGTAGAAATAAAATGTGAGGAAATATACGTAATGTGTTACAGCGAATATATAGTGCATGATAACTAATTCCAACTCAACCTATCACACACATATATCTATACACGTATAAAAGTGAACGTGCCCGCCTGTCTGCCTGTGGGGGTCTGTGTGCCTGTATACATTTCCCTACGCAATAACTCTGTCAATTTTAAGTCTACAGACTCGAAATTCGATATACAGGATACTGAGATTCGGGGAAATATTTGTAATCCGTTTTCAGCAAGAGATTTGGGTCTTAAGAGGTCAAAGTTCAATGATTTAACGTTTGAAAACTCTACCTACTTTCCTCGCCAATTCTTTGTCTAAACACTTGTAAGTTTAGACATAGACATGGATTTAAGTTAATAACTTCATTTGAGCCCAAAACAATAAATGTTAAGGGGTCATCATAGGGGGCGTTCTCTACGAAATGACTCAGACAATTTCATTGGAAAGTTTACATAAAGGGTATTCAGAGATTGAGCAAGATGTTTAATCGGTTTGGGTCGAAAATTGGAGCTACCAATATATAAATGTATGCATACATGTTTGCGTTTCTACCTAAAATTTTAGATAGAGGCGACAGATTTTCACAAAATCAATATTGTTTTGAACCTCGATCATTTAGACGACTAATACAGGCACATTGGCTAAAAGCATTAATTTCTTCACACAAACACACCGATATTTTTTTTTATCATCCCCTCTTGTCGATTGTCTAGCCTTAATTTAAACCTACTTCTCATCCGGTTTGGTGGTGGTCCTAACAGCAAAGATGTCACGTGTTTTCCCGTTGTTTTTCTCCTTCGCGGAACGGGTTTGAGCCTGTCTTCCTACTACCTCCAAACACCCGGGCAACGCCGGACACTCATGCTAGTATATATATATATGTATATATATATATATATATATGTATATATATGTCTGTATGTGTGTGTGTGTGTGTGTGTGTATGATGATAGTAATGGCAGAAATATGGGGTTGGATTGAGAGATTTAAGAAAAACAAAAATCTAAGACATGTCTAAGGTATAATTTTTCGCAATGAACTTACTATATTTTGGATAGATTTTCAACACAAAATTCTGATATATACAAAATTTCAAATATAAAGTAAATTTAAACTAGCTTATTAAAAATGTCTGATATTTTGAGAGAAATACGAAAATAGATAACAAAGATCTATAAGTAAAGATAATGATATAATCCAGTGGTTTGCTTTTTTTGAGAAAACATTCGTAAAAAAATCAAGATAATTTGAATGTTTTATGTATTATTTGTGCCAACGGGTATTACTATTATCGTTGATTTAATTGATATTTTTAATTATCAACACACAATTCATAGATATATATATATATATATATATATATATATATATATATATATATATATATATATATATATATAAATGTGTTCATTTGTTTCGTGGCATATTTGTCACCAACTGATGTTATCGGCTGTTTCAAAAATTGTGAATGCTTCTACACAAGCCATTACTACTTAAATTAAATCATCGTGTGGGTAGCCATGAGTTTGCTCACTCTGCTTTCTTTCAACATCCAAAAAGGTAAGCAAAAAGTTCCACCAGGCGAAGTCCACTGGCGATTGGGTAATGGGTGGTGGAGGAAGGTGGAGGATACAACTGAAGGCCTTTAGTCGGTACTCTGCAGAGTTGGCGGCGTAGTAGGTGATGGCCGTTCTTGTGTAAAAATTTGTGAACAATTGCACAATTCGTGTCCTTTACTATGCCGCAAAGCCGATCTTTTATAGATGTAGCAAAGCTTTCCCTAGACAGGGAGCGGACGATAAAAGGACCCCTAAAAACTTGTTCACACAAAACTTGTCATCTTGCTGCCGTTGATTTGCTACCAAATTGTGCAGTCGAAACATAAACTAAATTCGAAATACAAAGCGTGCGTTCAATTTTGGGACGTGAAATATTAAGAGCATTGCTTGATAGTGATGATTCTTTCGAAAAGAAGACGATGCTAGTTGCAAAAGTACTGAAACAATACAACATTGGCATTGCTGCCTTGTCTGAGACACATCTTTTGGGATCAGGTTAATTGAAAGAAATTGGCAAAGGTTACACGTTCTTTTAGTCAGGTCGGAAGGAGGGGGAGAGGCATAGTTCCGGTGTTGGCTTTGCAATAAAATCAAATATTGCTGACTCTCTGGAGGCTCTTCTTCAGGGCGGTAACAATCGTTTAATGACCCTTAGAATGGGACTCACAGCTGGAACGGGACTGACACTGGTAAGTTGATATTCACCAACTCTAAATGCAGAAGAGGTAGAAGCCACACACTTCTACAAAAAGTTTGGTGACATCGTAAGAAACGTAAGCTTTCATAACAAGATTTTACTGATGTGAGATTTCAATGCCCGGGTAGGCTCGGACAGTGAGACATGGGGAAATATGATTGGCGCTCATGGTATGGGGAAAATAAATAACAACGGAATTCGCTTGTTGTCATTTTGTAGTGAACATGGACTCTTCATTGCAAATACTATGTTTCAGAAGCCAAATCGTTGTCAAAGCACATGGATGCACTCAAGGTCAAAGCATTGACATCTTATTGACTTTGATATAACCCGGAGGAGAGACAGGAGAAATATTCTTTTGAGTCGTTCATTTTATGACTGATGTTGGCTGTCAGATCACGCCCTGAATCGAGGCAAGACGTCAATGAAACTACGACCTAAGGGCAGAATGCATACCATTAAGATGCCAAAGCCATTGAATATGAACGAACTGAACACTGAAAAGAAAGAAAACTTATCGGCTAAGTTAGATGCGAAGTTAAAGGAAATTATGATAAACAATGGTATTGAAGAGTCCTGGAAGAAATTTCAGGATACCATCTATGTTCAAGCGAAGTACTAAGACTTTCCAAGAGGAAGCATCAGGATTGGTTCGACGAAAATGACATTGAAGTCAGGAAATTTTAGACAGGATTCACTCTTTGCACAGGGCCTGGATATCAGAGAAGTATTCTGCAGCGAAGAGGTCGGCTTATCTCAGTGTCAGGAGGGATGTTCGGCGCCGATTGAGGAAAATGCAAGGAGATTGGTGGTCTGAAAAAGCCTCTGAGCTCCAGGCGGCTTTTAATAGGAAAGATGCGAGGGTATTTTATGAGTGGAAGAAAGAAGTTTTTGGACCATAAAAATGTGGTACTTAACCCGTTATTGGGCAGAATGTACAACCTTGTTGACTGATAAGAATTACATCCTTAACCGCTGGAAGGACCATTTCGAAGGAGTGCTGGATACGTCTTCTGATATTGACGATGATGTTTTGAGTTCTTTGCCTGCAAGAATGCAGATACCAGAACTAGATGTGATTGCTAATTTTTTTTAAGTTCTCAAAGCTGTAAAACAAATACTACTGAGAAAGTTTGCAGGTGATGATGGTATACCGGCTGAAATATTCAAGTTTTGGGAGAACACATTTTGAAAAAAATTGGGAATTATTCATCAGAATCCCGGAAAGCGGTTCTGTACCTCCGGATTTCAGGAACTCGTCAATAATCAATCTATACAAAGAATAAAGAAAAGCGCATTGATTGTGATAACTTCCCGGGAATATCACTGCTCTCCGTGGCTGGATAGTACTAGCCATGGTCAATTTGAACAGGATAATCGTTCATCTAGTAGACACACTTTATCCCGAGACGCAGTGTGGTTTTCTATCTGGAATGGTAACCATCGACATGATCTACTGTTTACTCCAAATTGCAGAGAAGTCACGTGAGAAAAATCAGGATTTGATTGTCGTTTTTATCGACCTACCCAACGCGTTGGACTCTGTCAACATTCACACTTTGGAAGGTTTTGAATAAAGTTGGATTCCCTGAAAAAATGTTAAATGTAATAATATCCTTTCACGAGAATATGGAGGCACGTGTAAAAGCAGACGGAAAGTTCTCTGAGTCATTCATGGTAAACACAGGGTTGTGTTATGGCACCTGTGCTCTTTGCCATCTTCTTTTCAATCATGCTCGAGCATGATTTTAAAGATTACACGCAACGGTGTCCATTTTGAGTTTAGAACTACCGGGGGTCTTTTTAAGCATCAAAGATTCAAAGCTAAAACACTAACAAGAAGGAAAATGGTTTGTGATTTTCTTTTTGCAGACGATGCTGCGCACGTGGCCACTTCATTGAAGAAGCACAATCATTAGTTGACAAGTTTTCCAATGCGGCAAAAACATTTGGTTTGACAATTAGTATTAAAAAGACATAAGTTATCTACCAACAAAATCCCGCCCCATTGCAGCAAAGTATTGTGAATATTCCGAGACCAGAATATGTGGAACCGCCTAAAAATATTAGTGAATAGACAGCATCTAAAGTATGTTAAATCCTTTGCATATCTCGGAACTCAGGCGAATTATTCAGCATCACTTGATGATGAGATATTGAGCAGAATTCCAAAGGAGACTGATGCCTTCGACAAACTGCGGTCAAGAGTATGGGATGAAAGAGGTTTGACTCTAAAGACCAAAATCTCAGTTTATCGTGCAGTGATTGTTTCGATACTCCTGTATGGATCAGAAGCCTGCATCCCATACCGTAGGCAGATTGAGCAACTGGATGCATTCCATAAGCGTTGCCTTCACAGTATATGTGAATTAACATGGAAATACAAGACCCCTAACTCGGGAGTTTTTGATAGGTTGAACATTTTAAGTATTGAGACCTTCCTGATTAAGGATATGCCTGCCAACACACACACACATATATATATATATATATATATATATATATATATATATATATATATATATATATATATATATATGGGGGGGTGTTTGATCCTGTCTTACATTTCTTGTACTGCCAAATGATTGATATTAGTGAGATCAGGCCATTTATGTGTATCAACACCCTATTCTGTGTAAAGTATCTGCTACGCAATATGAGTCCAGGATTTTTCCTCCGTATTGTGTTCTACAACAGCTCTTACAGACATGCTTTACTGTGATAATCTGTTGCATATTTTCTAGGGGTGATCACTATACCGGTTACTCTAAACAGTTCACCATTAAAAACATTTTTCAATACTGCGTGAATATCATTCTGTTTCAGTAACATTGTCGCACCCAGAGCAAGAGTCAACATACTAATATGTGGTTTGCTATCTTCGTCGATATGCAGAGCGCAGAAGATCGAATTTCTGTGGCTCTTGTTTACCACGTGTAGATCAGGATTCAGAAAACTTCTGTTGGTTACCGTAAAGGCTCTGCGGCTAAAACCGTGGCTTTTAAGCCGGGGCATGAAATTGTTGTAATTTAAGTACTTTGGGTTTATAATCACAATAAATAAGAGGCATCTTGAATCGACCAACACTATACGATTTATCCTATTGATTTTTATCCTTACGAGTAGAAATGCCAATTTTGATATATTTTACAAGCACTTTAATTTAATATCCTATATTTTAATCAAACATATATTTAAATTTACGCTACAGTCTTTTTCCTGTCACTGATTTGTTTCTAACATTCGGTTAAGAAATTATGTAAACGGCATTAGAAACACTTACTCTCACACCGGGTCTACACATTTTACACAGCATTACAATTTATATTTAGCATACCATAAAGCACCCCGAAAATGTTGCAGTTATTAACGCAGCAATCAAACTTAAATTTTATTGAATATGGCAATATGGGTTCTTTCGTGACTTGCTTAATAAATTTAATAATCTCTTCGCAAGATGACAGATCTCATTTTAATTCTAACATATTATCATTTCTTGTCTGCTTTAGTGCAGAGAAGACAAATCTATGCAAGTTGTTAAAAATACTTTCCTGTGGTGTATGTTACATCAAGCGTATGAAAACGTGGCAATTGATTGACGATTGAATTCGTTAAGAGTCACCACACGTTCAACCTTGATCTCATTTATTACTGAAACTGAGGTAACAATAATACGACGTTTGGAAATGATATATGAATAAGCTAGCACTTTGCTATCCCCGTTGACTTCTAAGTTGATCTTCGTGTGCATTGGAAGAGAATACGCCGATAAGGATAAAAACCAATCAGTTTGATGAAACGTCGTTTCCATTAAAGCTAAGCTGATCGTTCATGGGAACAAATGCAGGCATCGTGAACCGAATTCTAATGAAACTTTCCCGTAGAATCCGATATCATTATTACGGAAGGCATCTTACATCACGCTATATTAAATATTGTTCTGAGTTGTGTTGAGTCTTGAAAATATTTCTTAGACCGAATTAATTTCGGTGAACATAAAAATATCGAATAAATACATAATTTGATAACAATACTTGATCTAAGATCCAGTCCCTTAAACCCGAAATAAGGTCCAAAATACGAATAATTTATAACCGTATTCGGAAAGGTATGAAAAATATGCATCAATATTAAAATGACTTTTCTAATCTGGTACATTGAGAAAACAGAAAGTAATATAACACACACGTACACGCACACGCACATATGTATATATTAAAATATACACGCACACACACTCACACACACAAACACACACACACATATATATATGTATACATATATATATATATAGTTATATATAACTGTCATATAATATATGCGTGAATGGATTCGTTCGACATTATATATATATATATATATATATATATATATATATATATATATATATTTAAATAAGGGAGTAGTCACCAACAATGTGTATTTTTTAACATTATTTTATTATTCCGTGTCTTGGTTTTTAATTGAGAATTATGTTTGGATCATTGTAATAATGTTTTTAAGTCATTGAAATCGTTTACGCGCGTTTCAGACGGTCTGTGATGCGTCCTCGTCAGAAATTATTTTCAAATGTGTAAAAATGGCGATTTTCGTAGTTAATTTGAAGTTTTTCCAAGAGGTGGAGGCTTGTAAGTGTTTATTATACATTGGTATGCTGAATTTTCATTGCTTTTTTATTGGGCTTGTCCAAGGAGACGTTGACCTGGCTGTAGTCGGTATCTCTTTCTGCTAATGTTTTTTTCTTTTCCTTTAGGGTTGGGTAGGGTGTGTGTGGGTGTTTATGTGTGTGTACGTGTGTGTACGTGTGTGTGTGTTCGTGTGTGTTTTTGTGTGTGTGCGCGTGTGTGCGTGTATGTGTTAGCTTTTATTGGTTTGGGAATGTGTATATTGTTTTATAGTATTTTGGGGTTATTTGCTTCCTTAGGAAGGCGGTTGTGGTCCGAGGTCTTTACTAATGTGTATGTGTGGGGAGGGGGGAATAGCTCTTCTGAAATAAGGGCATAAGTTCTTTAATTCTATTTTGATATCCATTTTTTGGTTCTTGGATTTTAGTTTTGTGATCTTTCGTTTTAGTCTCATATTATGGTTGTTTAGAAAGAGAGGTGAATTTAAAATAGGGGATTTTTTAATGTTTCTATTTATTTTTCTCCCCATGTGGGTATGGCCAGACCCAGGATCGGTTCCTAGTGTGGGGAAGATTTTGTTCCCCAGAGGGGGGCATTGGAGGGGGTATAGGTATGGGAGGGGGATGATATGAGGGATGATAGTCGTTTCAGTCATGAGGGGGTTCTCCTCCACTGACTGAGGAGGGAGCGATGTGTTGGAACAGATATTATACTATGGTTCTAGGTGTCTCCTAGTGTTGTTGGTTTCGAGGTTAAATAGGGTTGGTATTGTTCAGTGTGTTGTATTAGAGATAGGGGTGTTATGTTTGTGTGTGGTTGTATGCGCGCTCGTGTATGTGCTTTAATGTGTTGGTTCTGATTTATGTGTGGGTGTGTATATGTGTATGTGTATGGGTGTGCAGGCGAGTGTATCTTGCATTTCATGTGTTTGTGTGATGGTATTAGGTTCTGTTCAGTTCAGGAGTGAATCTGGTGATGAAGTTTTTTTTCCTGTATAAGTAAATAAAATAATTGTCTGTTTTGGAAGATTGGCATTATTTTGAAGCTGTTTCCATAGTAACAGACATACACCTCCGTTCAACTAGACTGAATAAACTACAAATAACACTGCGGAAAAGAGGATACCCACTACCACTAATACAGAAAGGTAGTGAACTGGCTTTAAAAAATCCAATAGGCCCACTAAGAACCCCAAAAGAACACAACGAAGAAAGAACAAATTCTAGCATACGTCTCTACACACAACACAAACAACCCAGAACTATTCACACAGATAACAAAAAACCCTATCCTCCTCAATCAGAACTACAAACTAAACAACATACTTAAAACAACAAAAATAATAAAAGCAAGAGCCAACCCAAAAACTTAAAACACATCCTAACTTCCTCAAAACTCGTCCCACATACTACAAAAGGAGTTACAAAATGCAACAAACCGCGATGCGGAGTATGTGAAATAATAATAAAAGGTAACACATACACATTCAAAAACCCCTCACAAACATTCAAAATAAAAAAGGATATAAATTGCACATCCAGAAATGTAGTATATGCACTAAGATGCACAACATGCAACAAATCCTACATAGGCGCCACCAAAAATTTCAGCAATAGAGTGACCTTACATAAGAGCAACATCAAAATTGCAGATAACAGACACCTCTATGTTTCAAAACACGTACATACATGCAGTGGAAACAGCTTCAAAATAATGGCAATCTTCCAAACAGACAATTATTTTTATTTATATATATATATATATATATATATATATATATATATATATATATATATATCACTATCACACTTTTTAGTAACAAAATATATTGTGTTCTAGAACCATTGAACACATTGAGAGATCATATTGTATTTGTATAAATATTAACAAAAGAAAACAGATTTTATAAAGTTATATTTCGTACTAAAGAGTGTAAGTTGCACTTTTTATATCATTCTCAGTAGTGAAAAACCCGTATGTTGTTTCAAAAAAGAGACAAAATGTAGCAGTTTAATTTCATATCAAAGATCTGGGATATATACAAATTGCATAAAGTTTGGACTAATATCTTTTTTTTAATTTGCTCTATTATGCTATCATCGAACCAAGGGCGAGAGAAAGGGAGGCTTTTTTTCATGCAAACATTATTGGTAACATATGTGTATAAATGTTTCAGTGGAGCCCAAATATTCGGATAACACTTTTCATAAAAACAGCTCTGAAATTATATATTGTTTGCTGTTTTAGTATATCATCAAACAAAACATTCCTTCCCTCGACGTTCTTTTCTTTTTTCTTGTTCACCCTTTTTTTTCTTGAAACATATTGTATTTCCATATATTTTAACCCTATCAAACGTATACTATGATACTAGCCAAGCGTTAATTTGGAGTATTTTTTTCCTATTTTTTTTTAAATGAAGCCCCTAATAACACTGTTCCTTTTTCTATTGTTAATATGAGGATTCTAAAAACAAGAATGCCAGGAAGTAAAGTTTTCAAAACGCAGTAAGATCCAAACAGTGTAATTGTACTCAGCTGACTAAAACATTTAGTAATCTAGAACATGGGTAATAGTAAAATGACATATTGAACTACTGGAGGAACAAAACAAATTCACATATATGCCAGATTGGCACATCTAACATACGGACACATTGTATAATATTATCGGAGAACTCTGAGTTCTAATGTTTTACTTCTATATCTGAAACTTAATAGTTTTCATCGCCATATACCAGATAAATACTGATTCGATGACGCACGAATATAAACATCGCTTATGACATATGCTTAGATATTTCTATGTGATACACACCCAGTCGATCGACAAATAAATTAGCATGTATGTGTATTAAGAATTTTGGTCTTAAATGTTTATATATATATATATATATATATATATATATATATATATATATATATATATATGTATGTATGTATATATAAAAAAAGTGGTGGACGAAAGTTTGTTGAAAATCGTCATTTGTCGAAGATATTTATAAGCGCAACCCCCATGGGTTAAGGGGGTTATTTACCAAGTGACAATGGAATGGTTCACGGTTTAATCCTCGGCTTGCTAAAGGTGCTAGTTTATCCGCACTCATTAGTTTTGATACCACAGAATAGTACTGTATGATGATGACTACAAATAACAGATATGTATTTCACCAAATACATAAACACGCATTAAGTATAATCTAATAAATTTGCAGTTTATTCTGGAGTTGTTATATATACATATATATATATATATATATATACATATATATATATATATATATATATATATATATATATAGTAATTTTTAAAATATATACGTCGATTAAGCTACACTGAATATTCTGCGTTTCATCCACTATAGGATTCGTCAGGCTTATGCGCATAAGCCTGACGAATCCTATAGTGGATGAAACGCAGAATATTCAGTGTAGCTTAATCGCCATATATATTTTATAAATTACTAACTAGCTCTACCTACGTATTGAGCACTTTTGAAGTAAATACTTAAAGTTTACGCATAAATCTATACTTTCGTATATTAAATTCATGTGAGTAAATGAAGTAGTTATATATGGTGTTATATATATATATGTATATATATATATGAATAATATATATATATATATATATATATATATAATTTCAAATCATATGAGCATGTTTTAATTTTAATTGTTCATGCAGAAAAGGCAGATTTTTGAGAGGAAATATGGGTTATATTTTTTTTAAGTAAAATGAAAAAAATATACACAAAATAGCATACTTTGACATAATTAATATTCGACATACAATATTGAAACTGTTACATAAATCAATTTAAAGTCTATTCACAAATTGTTGTGTAGAAATCTAAGGATAGGTTGCTTATTTTTGTAAATAATCATAATGTGCCAAAATAGATTTTCTCATAATTTGTGACGGTAAAAGTAAATGTCATATAACGCATAACGTAATGTAGATATTTCCTTGTCCAATGAGGCTCCATTTTCTAAATTCTGATCAATAGTCGCTGTGATTTGGAACTAGTAAAATTACTGAGAAAAGATGTATCTATATATATATATATATACACATGTGTATATATATATATATATATATAGGTGGGTATATATGTGTGTATATATCTATCTATCTCTTTCAGTCTCTCTTTCTCTCTCTCTCTCTCTCTCTATATATATATATATATATATATATATATATAGTCAAGCAAATATTATTAAATGCAACGGATACACATTGCTTACTGATTCTTTTTTTTATTTTCTGTTTTCCATATAATATGTTTGTATATATAAATCAAAAATATTAATAAATAGTTCCATAGTTTTTGTTGTTACAAGGTATTTCGATTTGTCCACGAGTAATCTTCAGGTGTTGAAATAAAAGTGTGGAGGAGCGAAAATAAGCGAAGAATAGTTTACTATTTAAATCAACATATTGAGTGCGATGGTATTACCGCATAATACTTGGTAGAAGAACAACTATGAGGTATGATATTTTCTTAAATTGATTGGCTTGGACTAAAGAAGGTAATTAGTATTTAAATCTTATATAGTTGTTGTTGGTAGATTAAATACAAATTAGGCTATTTGACTAAATGGGGTTATTAGAAATATGTCTCATACGCATATAGCAACCTCCTTATACATATATATATATATATATATGCATAAATGTATACATATGTGTACGCACATATATATATACATACATGCATATATACATGCATACATTTACTGCACAATATCAAACACACACACACACACTTATATATGTGTATATATATGTATATATGTTTATATATATATATACATATATGTGTGTGTGCGGGGCATGTGTAAATATACACATAATCACCAATACTACGTATATATATATATATATATATATATATATATATATATATATATATATATATATATATATATATATATATATATATATACTACGTAGAGGATCTATAATCTTAGGTAAGTTATGGATTTTATTTTATTTTTATTTTATTTCACTTTATTTATGTTTTTAGTTATTAATACATAATATATTTAAATTAATTATAAGGGTGCATATTTATATATATATATATATATATATATATATATATATATATATATATATATATATATATGTTGTGTGTGTGATGTGTTCGCATGGTTATGTATGTGTTTAGATTTATAAATAATCAAGATAATTACGTTATCTGTGAATCGCAAGTCTGTATTTCAGCAAGATCTCGAAGCACTTAATGTTTACTGCATAACCACAAATAGAAGAGATAAAGAATCATAGTAAATGTCTATGTTTGTAATAGGACGACAACGTCTGTGATAAGAAGAGAACGTTTGCAATATGAAGAAAACGGAAGAGGATAATATATCATTAATTGTGATTATTATTATTCATTATTCATTATAGCAGAGAGGATTTTAATACGGCGACATTGGCGCCAGAATGTCTAATAATGATAAAGTAAGTTAAAGAACGTAAATTATCTATTGAATGCTCATTAAATATATGTAATATAATGCAATCGAAATTTGAATAATTTTTAATATAAAGTTCTTGATAAATGAAATCCTATCTTTCGATTGCTGACAACTTATTTAATAATTCAATCAAGTTCGATGCGTTTTTTGTTGAGCCAATTAAGCAAGTGACTTACATTTCGCGGAAATCTCTTAGTAACTTTCAACACGAATAAAAATGAGACATAGGACTCAGATGTATGTTCAGTGCAGTCATTATAATATAATTGACCGAGGACAGATGGAAGCGAACTCATTAAATTGAAATCCATACTTATTTAAGATAATAGCATTGTACAAAGCAGCTAAGATTTTAATCAGAACAAATAAATGCTTACGTTGATTCTTAAAATGAGTCAAGTGCGTCCAATATATGCGGACAATTTTAAATACATGCTATCTAACGAACCGATTTAATTAATAAATTGATTAACTGACTTATTCGGTATGTATCTGATATTCGCGTGCATTAAGTTAATGCACTGGAGAGTACTTGATATTCTTTTGAAGAATCTAGCCTATATATATATATATATATATATATATATATATATATATATACATATATATGTGTGTGTGCGTGTGTGTGAGAGAGTGTGTGTGTTTTATATATGTAAGTATAAATATACGCTTATTCCTAAGTATGCGTATATATATATATGTATATATACTTATACATATAGAGATGTATAATCCCTGCCTATGTATATATACGTATACATATAGAGATGTATAATTCCTGCCACATCTGGCTCCACGTAACACGCGCAGAACCTATTTTTTTAAATTTATTATCCCTTTATTTGTATACAAAGAGTCGGGTTTATACCTAGCAACAAGTAATGGGGTGTTTTAATCTATATATGTAAAAGCGTAAAAGTGTGTACGTATGTATGTTCGCTTTTTGTGTATGTCCGGAAAATGATTTTTTTCCGGTGGCTTCTCGAGGCCGTCGCTCATTTTTAAAACTTTTATATCACATCGAAATGATAATATCTACGAGTTACGAACGGGAGTCGCGTCTGTATTTCATTTACCCGACTTTCAAAAGCTAAACATTCAACATGTTTTTATCGGCGCATGTAGATTCGCCTTTTTCCTATAATAAACGCTAAACTAATACGGAGATGGTTGCATCGTTCCCAGTGCGATCGCCCTAACCCCAAAAAGAAATCAGCTTTGATCAATGCGGTGTTTTCCTAATACCAGAAAATTGCTATTAAATTTGGACAATCCCCTTTCAATGGGGAGCTGTTGTCCCCCTCCCATAATCATGGAGAAGACCAAACTGCCCTGCAGAAGATGAAAAACAGATCCCGCAGTGAAACAAAGTAAACAAACGCCCCCCCCCCAAAAAAAAACTGTCCCTTCATCGTAACGCTCCCGCGATGCCTTCATTAAGCGTTCAGCTGTCAATCAAACCACTTTGACTTGACTCACTTTAATCGCTCTTAAATTAACATTGTCGCCGTAGAGCAGGTGTTCAGGCTCAGGCTATAGGCTTCAAGGCCCCTGGTTTGACCTACATACCACTCTCTCCAACTTTTTTTTTTAATAGCTATCGTTAAGAGTCCTTTTTGTTTTGATTTACACTCCAAAACACACAAACCTACAAATACCCTGGCAACGCCGTATAAAATCAGATTTTTTTTTATATTAGACTGCATATATTTCTTATTAAGTTCTTATCCAGAATTGTTAAATCTTCGATTCCCGTTTATATGTTTACAACGGGAGAACATCAATGAAAAAAATACGTGAATAAAGTTTGAATCCTAAATCTAAATACAGTAAGTCTAGAACGATATCTGTGATGCCAACTTACACCAATTTCATGAAAAAATTTAAAACTTACGTTTTACCGAAAAATTTGTTCCAAATATTGTCTCCATCAACATGAAATTTAGGAAAATGTTCGTGTAGGATTTTTTTTTACATAGGCATAACCATTTATGAAGGTCAAGAGACCACTCGAGGAGAAGGGTTAAGAGTGTGCTGTAGTCAATTGAACAATATAGTAATTGTTTGTAATAGAAATTAGGTAAATATGTTAACTAAGTGGAACAGCTGATCAATAAGTTGTTTACGTTGGGCTTGAAGACAACCAGAGTGTAGTCAGCTGGAAAGAAGGAGAACGGGAGACAGTTCCACAGGCGTGCAGTTCTAATAAAGAAACCTTTTTCATGGATCGACGGTTATGTTTAGACACAGAAAAAGTGAGTGGGGTATTATTGATAGTGTTTTCAGCTAGACGTGTGTTCTTGTGAAAGTTTGTCGAGGGGGACCATAGACTGAAGCTCAGTCGAACACTTTCCATGAAAATAACAATACACCACAGACAAACTCGCAACATCTCTTCTGTGACACAGGGGTTGCAGAGAGGAGAAAATACCATCTCCTACGAAGCTACGAAGGCTAATTTGAACTCTATCAAGGCAGGACAACTCATTCTAGCAGCTCCTACCCAAATCTAGCAACAGTACTCAATCCTTGGGCGTACCTTGCTTTAATATAGACAGAGAATTGCTTCCACAGTAAGATATCTACTGGATCGATAGAAGGATCCTACCATTTTTCCATCGGCCTTTGCAACAGATTTAATGTAAATGTTCGGTTTCAGATCAGTAGTAAACGTCAAGCTCAGAAGTTTATTAAAACATGACACCTCCCCAATACGAGAGCCACCCATTTAAATTGATGCCAGATGGGCATCAGAACTAGATGGTGTAAAAATAGAAGGTTTGTTTAGATGCATTAAAAGTAACCAGCCACTCCTCTTTGCAGTTGTGTTTGTATTATGGCATCCAGGAAAATAGTATTTTGTATTTGTATTCATATTTGAGAAAGAGAGATAACGAGAGAGAGAGAGAGAGAGAGAGAGAGAGAGAGGAAACTTTCAGAGCTCTAATGATAATAAAATGCAATGAGGACATGATATAGAATGTAATGTAGGTGTTAAATTTGGAAGGAAATATTTTTCTGTTTCTTCTTTTTTTTTGCATATTTTCAATTTTCTTTATTAATTTGAAAAAAAAGTACCGATATTTGTTTTTTGTTTAAATCACTTATTGTATTTTTCTTTGTATTTTGAGAATGGGGAATAAAAGTATTTGTATTTGTATTGTTAGACTTTGGAATAAAAGTATTTGTATTTGTATCTCAATTGTTAAAAGTCAGTATTTGATCCAACCCTAACCATAGCTGGATATCTTGTGAAGTAAACCTTTATGCCATACTCTATCCAATGTATTTGATACGTCAAAAGCAATTGCCCTAGAACGGTTGCCTCTGTCGAGCGATTCGCTAATCCTATGAGATATAACTTTAAGCACATCTCCTGTAGAACTAGCAAAACGGAAACCGTATTGTGTGTCACTAAGAAGGTTATTTCTGCTGAGATGGTTGATTACTTTCTATTTAACACAGACTCCAGCAACTTACTCATGACGCACAAGAGACTTATTTGTCTGTACTGAGAGGGGGGTGAGCGATCACCTGAATTATTAAATACAGGGCATACTGATGAGGTTTCCCATGGTGATGGGAAGCAATTCTCCTTAAAACAACGATTAAACAGTTTTGTAAGTGTTGACGCTAGTTGAGGTTGAATTTTTTTAGCACTATAATTGGAATATCGTCAGGCCGTGTTGCTTTACTGGAATCAAGGTTTTGATTAACTTGGCAACACCAGGAGCAGATATTTGTATAACACATAGCATGTTTTCTGATATAGGAGGAAATATTGGAGCTTGGCGGCCCTGGTCGAAAAGGGTAAGGGTTAACTGCAAAGTTCTTTGCAAAGAGTTGGCCTTTGCCTGATGCTGACGAGATTCACTCAGGTCAATTGATTCTCAGCTACTTTAGATTTGACGGACACAGCATTCTTTATTACTTTCTTACAATTGTTGCTGGTCTTCCTGAAAGCGGATTGAGTCTACATCTATATCTATTACGTGGGAAGAATTGGAGGAAGTGATTTCTATGCGCAATGGCAGCAGCACGTTCTGGAGAGAACCATGACTGACTGTTAGGTTTTTGCTGGAACTTTTCGAGGGTATGAAACGGTCTATACCTAAAATTAACCATTCCGTAAGGTATGATAATATAGAGGACACATCCTTTTTAAACATGGAACACAAAGTTAGAGCTGATATAAATGCACGGAAGCTATACCAGTCAGCCATACTGTATCGATATACTGTACGATGTAGAGGTACGTATTAGTACTTATTGCATTTCATTTTATCATAATTGATACAACAGAACTACAAGAATTTCAAGAAACATTTAGTTGTATTCATATTCAACGACCGTATGAACGTAATACACGAGTATAGTTCTTTCGCAACATATTCATAAAATATTCGATTCAAATGTCTGTACTGCAAATTAAAGAGACAAATATAACATTTAAAAATATGAAGATAAACAATCACCTTTTTAACTGATTATAAATATTTTTAGTCAGTGCTCTGGTAAAGTGAACTGATAAATAAAGGAGCAAATAGCATAATACCGAATTGAATTTTGCAGACAATATGTATCCGCATTTTATATTGAGCTATGGTTATATATCGTTGTAATTTTTACTTTAGAAAATCAATTTAGTATAGTAGTCGACAACGTCAGCATCGAATCCCGAAATATTAAGATAATTCCAGTTAATTTGCTACAATTGTAACAAAAAATGGAATTTTCATGTTGTTATGATGTCCATTTATGCTTGAATGGACTAAGTAATATTGTCCCCATTTAGATACAAATATTGGCCTATCATATCATATCATATCATCGGTGGAGTAATTGTGAATAGAATAATAAATTCATACCTATTTCCTTAAATATATCTGTAACATGTGGTGTTGCTGATGCTTTTCAGAATCATTCTGATATATAATTTGTGTTAGCAATTATTTTCCTCTATCTTTGTTTTAAGACTTCTTTTAAAATCATATCGGCAACGTAGGAAGGGGAATACGCGCATTGTGTAAATATTGTCGTAACCAAATGTCGCTTCTACAAACCCGTCTCAAACTCGGCACACCTAGATGGTTTGCCCTCGCCGTTAAGCATTGGGCCACCAGCATTTAATTATTATTACAGTTGTTCTGGCAGGAAATGACCACAGTTAATCAAAATATCCTGTTATGTCTTCTTAAGTGTACTGACAAATATTATTATTATTATTATTATTATTATTATTATTATTATTATTATTATTATTATTATTATTATTATTATTAGCTGACAACGAGCTTTCGCACAGGTCATCCAAGAACTATCATGAAAAACCAATGGTGTTCCCTAGAAGCTGAGTCAGAAACAGTCTCCCCAAATGGCAAGCACTCCCCACATCAATCGATAAAATTTGCAAAAGGATTTGCGTACTTGCAACATCCTCTCAGCATTGATTTCTCATTGGCGGGGACCATTAGTCTCCACTGGAATTTGAATGCAAATAAGCATTCCAAGGTCCCAGTTCTCTTCGCTCTTTTCCAGCCGAGGTCTGGTCCTAGCTCTCTTCCCCGTCTTTTTGTCATGCTTGGCCTTTCTCGGCTAT
This sequence comes from Euprymna scolopes, assembly GCF_053919585.1. Lineage (NCBI taxonomy): Eukaryota > Metazoa > Mollusca > Cephalopoda > Sepiida > Sepiolidae > Euprymna > Euprymna scolopes. The sequence goes on along the minus strand of NC_136485.1, from coordinate 50,532,960 downwards.
TTGGCCTCCCCCTTTTTGTTTTGGGGGTGGGGGCGATGATTGACAATGGGAGGAGATGGGTGAGAGGATGTAAAACTTGTAGATATGCAGCTTCAGTGTTCACTGTTTCCAGTAAATTTTCTTAATGTTTTGTCGTTGCAGCAATTTGTCTGGCTCACGTATGTGTTTCATGTGTATTTAACTCCGCATTCAACGGTGTTCCTTAATATTTCACCTGTTTTCACTATCGTTAATCGTTGTATCTTTGCAGTCATTCCTCTGATTCCAATTACTTCATTATTTCTTCAAAGTTTTTGGAAATGTTCATAGTGAACCTGCTATTATAGGTATTATTTTGATTCTTTTCATCATTCAATCCCTTTAAACTTTCTTACTAGCGCTGTGAAGTTGTTCAGTTTCTTCTTTTCTTTGATATACAGCCTGTTACCATCTGAGACAGAAAAAATCTATGACTTAACAAACTTTTCTTTCTTGTGAATACATACGATATCCGGTCTTAATGTTTGGATAACTTTATCTGTCCGTATGTCCATGCTAAATAAGATATTGCGGTTTTCGTTTTAAGTACTACTACGTCCTTATGCTTGTACAATATGTTTGTGCGTTAGAGATGGAGCTGTTTAGATAATTTTCTAGTGTACTGCCCGAATCCACTTTGTTGTGGAAGTGTGTGCATTTTTTGTGCCAGTTTGCTACATTCAATTACTATATGGTTTATCGTTCTTTCTTCTTGTCAAGCAGAGTCTACATTTACTTTTTCCGTATGTTTTGTCGATATTTTATGTGCTTGCTGCAGCTATTAGGGATCCAGTTTCTCAGTTTATATTCCCTTTTTGCATCCATATCCAGATGTTTTTCTTATTCTCATCTATTATCATGTTATGAATCTTCCTTGGAATTGTTTCTCTCCCCATTTGTCTTTTCTTGTTTTGTCCCTTGTCTCTCTGTATTCTGCCTTGTTTATTTTCTTCCATAACTCTTACTGACATAATTATTATTTTAGTATTTTGCATCATGTATTTTCTAAATGTTTGTGTATGTGTGTGTGCGCGTTATTTACACAGTCTTTTATGCAGACCTGTTTTCTTCTGTCGTCTTTCATTTTAACGAAGAGAATGCCAATATCGCCATTTGGGTGTAGTGCATTGTGCATGGTCATGAGTTTCGTGTCTTCCGATCGAGCTCTCGCTCTACTTCTTTTGTCCACCCTATGAACGGTCCAGGGTGTCTTACTAGTGATATTACCAATGTATATATTCCTTTTAATAGGTTTCTGCAAAATAATTTCGTTTCCAGGGGTTTCCTTTTCTTCCGTGGTAGTCCATTCCAATTCTCTATTTAATTTCTGTTGATTTGATGGTGTCTGCTTCCAGAATTTCCAAGTATTTATAGTCGTCGTTTTTCCCATAATGCACGTATCTCCGTTTGGTCTGGTAGTTTCATCCCTCATGTTTCTCCAGTTATCGCTTACTAATCATTAATAGTAATCATTATCATTAATAGTACGCACTTTTCCATTCCAAACTCCATTTGAATATCTTGGTGGAAGAACCTGGTAATGTTAATTTGTGTCTCCAGTTTCTTTTCAGTCCTTGCAAAAAAGTTGTATACGTATATTGCCTTATTTACAGTAAAAATCAATCTAATAATGATTAGGAAAAATATTTTTGGGAAAAATATAAACATTCTCTATGGATGGAAGGCAGGGTTAAGTATTGTTTTCTGAATAGTAACGTTACCTTCCAGAAACTAAGTCATTTTCACCTATTAGGTTCCTGTTCTGCTTTCTTAATTTGCATACACACTGTCGAGTGTTTTTAGTTTTTTATAAAAAGTATATTAACGACTAACAAATGCAATTCTGCTTTGCGTTTGAAGAACTCAAAATCTTGTATCACAATTTACAAGCAATTACTGGGAATATATTTGTGCAAAATCTTTACATAAATCTAATCTTGTAATATAACACGATGAGCCGGTCACTCGTGTCTGACCGACCACGTGTTACAGTAAATAACTTAGAAACAATCCCATGATGATGTGACGATGGGTCAGTCAGTGGGGCCTGAATATCAAGAGGAAAACCATACATGAGATTTGGAGTTGCGAGTGTGTGGCTTTTCCATTCTCTCAAGATCAGTCTGGTGGCATTCTGGCTGGAATCTTCTTCCTTCTTGTTCATAGCCGCTCTATTTGACTTAAGACATTCATGACAGACAAAAACATATATAGCACGACACAATCCTTACATATATATATGCACTATAATTAACTATTTGTTTTATAAAATGTGTGCAATATATATATATATATATATATTTTTATATGTATATTACAATATTAACATAGAATTTACATACCCTACAATTGACTTTAACTATTTCTTCATTAAAACTAACTTACATACCCACATTAGTGTTGATGGAGAGGAAACAACTCCCGTCATTGACGGAGCGACAGAAATGTGCGTGCTCATCTCATAGCGGTCCGGACATAAAGAGGTGATAAAAGAAAATAAATTACAGGGTGCCATTTTTGTGAATTTATCCACCTACGGCGAAATCATTGAAATGTAGGGGGCACAGTGCTAACAACCACTTTAATCAGGACACTAAGCTATAGTACCACATTAATATAACCCCATTATCTGAGTATATATTAAAGTTGTGTGAAATATATGCAGACATTACACACGATTTACCGTCATTCAGACATTTAAGAACGCATTTCTTTTAAAGAATCTAAATCGATGTATATACCGGAATCCATAATTAAGAAAAATGATTACGTAATTTGAATGAGGGAAGAGTTTGGTATCACTCTATAACCAATATCCACCAAAGTAGTCAAATCTGACTCCGTCTTATGCCAGAAAATTGTTCGAAAAGTGAATTAAAACATAAGTGTGTAGATGACTGGTTATATGTATGCAAGGTAACATCGATATATCTAGTACAAAAACACGTATGCATGCGAATTGTGACAATGAGGATTAAACCCATAATCTACAAAATAAAATAACTATCAAATAAGATGCTTCGATCATTATTTTAAATGATTAGATGGTTAGATTATTATTTTAAATTATTCGATGTTTAGATTATTATTTTAAATGATTAGATGTTTAGATTATTATTTCAAATTATTCGATGTTTCGATTATTATTTTAAATGACTAGATGGTTAGATTATTATTTTAAATGATTCGATGTTTAGATTATTATTTTAAATGATTCGATGTTTAGATTATTATTTTAAGTGATTAGATGTTTAGATTATTATTATTTTAAATGGTTTGATGTTTACAGTATTATTAAAATACTTAGATGTTTAGATTATTATTTTAAATGATAAATATTTTTTTTATATAATCAAAAGTATTAAATCGAAATGTATTAATTTAATATTTCAATTGATAATAATCTGTTTCTATTTTGAAATGATTTAATCTGTTTTAATCCTGCGAATTTCTAAATCTACTCTGCTGGACAAATCGTATGACGACTTTGGTCATAATTATGGTAATTTTTCTCAGTCTAAATTTTAAATATGCACTTACAATTTGTAAACATCGTACAATTCATGTTTCATTTTACCGCCATTTTAAATTCGTAAGGTTACCCCAAACCTGTGAAAAAAAGCTTTTTTATTTGTGAAGAGGAAATGATCACCAATACAAAATATTACTTAATAACGCTGGGAAGGTGACTTGGTTTTTGTAAAAATTAAAACACAACTTTCCGAAATCTAGCGTATAGTAACTAGTAACATTTTAATATGCTTTCAACCTATTTATTTATCTTTAAAATATATGTAAAATGTATTTGTTAATTAAATGATTACGTAAATTATTCCATTAATACATAATTAAGTAATTAAAATTCAAATAACGATTTGTGTCATGGTTTTATTCTTTATACTTTCAATCTTATATATAAAACTATAACATGTTTAACATGTAGAAATAAAAGTGAGCGATTAAAGCATCCATTTTGCTACGAAAACGTTATTTTGGAAAATAAAAAGTTACATTAAAGTAATGTCTCTTATAAGACATTAGAATATGGGTGTGTAAGCTAGAAATGCGAAAGTAATTCACGTAGACGATTTCTATTTGAGAACCCGACACGAATTATTCAACAAGGTATATATATATATATATATATATATATATATATATATATATATATATATATATATATATATATTTATAGTATTTTAATACTATGTATACTTTTCGAATGATTAGCTCGTCGTAAATGTTTCAATTAACCGAATAAAGTCAGAACTCTTCATTTATACTGCTGCATTATAAAGTACATCGAGTTTTTTTATCTGATCTGTATGGTCTCAATAATATTCCTACTAATATATAATAAGACTTTATCTGCAATGAAAAAGTCTTCGAAAATTGCAGCTCGTTATATATTAATTATGGTGGCTGTGCCGTACGCTGTCTAACGATATACGCATCATTTCTCGTTCTTTTCTATTTTACAAAGCAACACTTAATACCGATAATTTTGGGTTTTATAGACATCCGCATGACAATTGAGAGAAAGAATCATGCAATTCACATATACTGCGACCGGGTTTCTTTATAAAGACTATAGATATTGATGTTTATTAATTTTGTAAGAAAATTGCATATATAGTAAATGTCAGTTGCAATCGTTGTGGTGTTCTCTCATTCCATCATCAACAAGATTTTTCAACTTTTCTAAATTTATAATATCAAGTCCTGGGCAATATCGCCCTTTTGTGTCTTGATCGCGGATGTCATATTACTCTCATTTTTATGACGGGTTTCTGGACATGAGTCTCGGAAAATAACTCCGCAATGTAGTCAACCCATATATTAAATACCTGTTCTTTCTCTAGTAAGATGTTACTCCCATATTTCTGCAGATCTTGTTCTTAAATGTATTTATTTGAACGTGAACCGTCATTGCTCTATCTTTGTGTGCCTTTCATTCTATTACTGTTCTTTTTCTTCTCAACCTTTCTTTTTAATAGACATACTTATGTTAATTGTATTGATCAATGTTTTTGCTCCTCTTCCATCTTTTTATCTATCATGATTGTTATCATCCTGTGATCCTTTTCTAGTGCTTTTCTTTGACTTTGCGTGCTACAATCTCTTTAGCGGTTTTATTATAGACCTCAAAACTTGCCAAGTCAAGATCGACTGATTTGTTATGGCTCCTCGATTCTCAAAATAGTCGCATAGTGATGAGTGTGCAATAGAATTTTTATTCTCGCTAACCTTGCACTGATATTTACCTTTCGCAATATAGGGGTAGTGGGCTTTTGTATGTGAATGTTTTAAAAAGTCTTACATTCACGCTCGTAATGGCTGGATTGTGATCCCTGTCGAAGTAACTAGAGATGAGCGGTAATTGGATACAACACTACGGAAACATATGTGCATTGCGATGAATTCGATCTGGATTTTAACCTTGTTATTTGCGGAACGGTCAATAGAACACCAACAGGATATGCATCTGTGCTTACAAGATTACATTAAAGTATTTTATCGATGTACTTCATGAATCGCTACTGAGTAGGATACAACCAGTGTATATTGATGGAGAGAGTTTGCGAATATTACGATACATATAGAAAGATGAAACAGGGGAAGAATAAATATATTTCAAAGAAGGAGCGTAGTATGGGCTTATTTATATTCCCTGTACTGCTAAAGTATCCTCCGCCACCTTGATAACTGTACTGCGGTATCCATACCGACACAAGAATTACATAATTTACGAATTGTGACCGATACGGTTCTTCTTGCAACATCTAAACAAATTAAGACACTTCTAGAAACAATAATGAATGAAAGCGCAGAACTTGGTTTAAATGCAAAGAAGACTTTTAGTATGGTAATATCACGCGAAGAAGATATGCCTATGAGTAATGAACAATTTATGCCGCTTTGGTTACTTAGCTGAAAAAATGCAGTTACCGTAGAGTATGCATTATATCCGCAGGACAATCGGGTTGTGATATAACACCGTGTATATCTGTCGTTTGCGTGACACTGTTGTCCGAAATTTTACTTTCTGGTTACCTCTTGACGCGTCTTCTCTCCACTCCAAAACGAACTTCTGCAACTTTAGCTTTTCTCTCCACGAATCCGACTTTTCTCTTCTACAAATACAACTTCTCTGCTCGCAATCTAACTTCAGAATCCCTTCCTTCCCCAAATCACTCCTCTTTTATCTCCAATCAGGAGCATCTGATTTGCATACCTCGTGGTCACCCCGTAGGCATATAAAGAAACAGGGCAGCCATTTTTGTTTCTTTCTTCTTCAATATGAACACGAGGTAAGCCACAAAAAAACGCGGTCGGTCGTTCTTGTTTCTTTTTTCTTCATTTACACCACAATATCACATTGTTAAGAGCATTTCTAAAACTTAACTAAGATTATGTTCGAATGATACCATGCTCAAAATTTGACAACGCATTTTAAATGTGCATAAATGGTCTTTCTCTTTGTATGATTTCCAAAGGTATACTAAATGGCCCTAAATGCAGATACGAATTTAAAGCGGAAAAATAAAGTTTGTGAGACGAATTCTCGTCAAAAGTGTATTGTTTTAGATTACGGATAACCGCCTGCATTGGACAGTCGTAGTCGCAACCGTGTTTAGCTGCCAATCTTAATGATACCTTCATATACATACGTATAAATATATATATATATATATATATATATATATATATATATATATATATATATATATATATATATACTAGCAAAATCTAAAAACAAAACACGAAATAAGTATATATTTGTATTTTTTCGGATATTACAATTGTTTCGACATCAATCTGATGATGTTAAATTTTATGATGCTAAACATTTTTGTAGTGAACACCCCTTGAGATATGTTTGAAATAAATAAAAGCTTTGTACGAAGCTTGCCACATATTCATTCTTTTATAACTACATCGGGCATAAAATTCCGTCCCCTAGTGTTTTTAATAAGTCAACCACAGTAATTTATATGCGCCATATTATTCTAAACTTTTTCTAACTTACGGCAAGTATTGCTACATTTGGAGTATTGTCAAACCGAATAAAAATGCTAAATAAATGAGACTAATGGTTTTTGACCCTGTATTTATTTGTTTAGTGTTTTATTAAGCGATCTCAAGCAATTTTGTAAGATTGTAACGCTTATTCTAAATTCAAAACTCTCATATTGAAAGTGCCGTATTTTGTGTCATCTTCGGTTATTTACAGTTCAAAGTAAGTATTACTGCAATGAGATGTCAATCAATGTTTGTATATATATATATATATATATATATATATATATATATATATATGTATATATATATATATATATATATATATATATATATGCGTGTATGTTTTAGAGATTAGATATCAGATTGTATGCCACTCTAGTACACACAAAGTATCCCCATTTAAAGCATTGAACAAATTCGTTATACCTAATACATAAATTCGTTATTTGATTTAAGGAACACATAAAATTGCAATTATTGTATGATTCTAATTTACATTTCAATATTTGAAATTATACTTGTCATTAAATATCTTTCCTGAAATTATACCAGATCTTATACGACGTATTTATTTTTATGCATTCATTACCCAATATTTAAATGTGCAGTCATCATTTCGAAATATGTTAATCGCGCTCCCAGTTCACATGTCTCACTTTGTCTCTTAAGACATTTGTTGCATGACATGTTAGTTCATCTGACACATGATGCTAATTAGTGTGTTAAAAGAAATAGTTTAATGAACGATAATTAAATATTACATGTGTAAATGATAAATTTCATGCAATCTGATTGGCACTAGAGTATGAGATACAGGGAATATTCAATTTTCTATTCCAAGAAAATTATATGATGAATATATATGCTCATTAATATATATATATATATATATATAAATATATATATATATATATATATATATATATAGTAATTTATAAAATATATATGGCGATATCGATACACTGTATATTCGGCGTTTCATCCACTCTAGGATTAATCAGGTTTATGACGAATTCTGTGGTTGTTTACCATTTTTGTATGGTCCTCTTCTATTGAGGATTTAGTTAGCCAATCAGCTTTCTAGTATCCACCGCGCCCCTTCCTATCAGCCAATGGACATGCATTTTATCGGACAAAAGATCTATTTTCAAACTAGGTTAGTGTTTTTCTTCGTATGTTAATTTTTATGTGAGTAAATGAAGTAGTTATATATATACACACATATATGTGTGCGTGTGTGTGTATGCATATGTGTATATATGTATATTTAAGTATAAATATAAAGGCATATAAATATGCATATATACTTTATTGTATATATATTTACGTATATATATGTAGTACATAATTTATTAATTGCCATATATGCAAAGAAATTTGACGCTTAACACATATATTAACATGATCTTAAATACTTTACTATAGAACAATACTGCAATAATATTATTCATGTCTTAAAAATTAATAATGTTATAATGTACTTCTTCCGAAGTCATAGTCATCCATTTTTTGTAAGTTTTCAAACTATAATTTTACGAGCAAAATTCGAGAGTACACAGCTTTTAACTGGAATAGAAATATAAGCAGGGTTTCCCAAAAGAAGCTGATGGTTAAAAAAATTTCATAAATTAATTTTTCATATTTTTCATTGATGTTTTCATTTAATCTTGAGTAACCCTTCCAAGGTCATCATCGGTTGTTGCAATACCAAGGAGGGGATATTTATCGTAGTCTAATTTTCGGTTGAATGAGTCAGTATCAGAAAGCTTAAGATAATTTCGACGGGACTTGAACACAAGAAATTCTCCTACTTCCAATGCAATAAAAGTAATGGTCGCTCGATTTCATTAGCAATAATCTGTATGTGACCTCCCTTAATTTGGTAGACCCCGTACGACACGAAGTGATTAGAATCATGAGAGATTAGCTGAGAGTGTGGGCGAGGATCCATCCACATCAGTAAGAAGAAGATCAAGTAAAATTGGGGTATCTCAATCAATGGGGTTCCAGCAGGACTGTGCAACTGCGCATACGGCACGAGGAACATTAAATCTGCCCTAGGACATATTCGGCAACCGAAGAATTTCTCGCGACTGTGAGATAAATTGGCCACCCCTCTCGCCAGACTTCTTCCTTTAGGGTTACTTAAAAGAGCGGGTATATCCAAACGATCCAGCCACAATAAATACGAGTAAAACAATAAAGAGGAGGGAATTAGGGGCATACACAGTGAAGCATAAAAGATGTGCTGGGCAATGACTTGCAGAGAGCACAGGATGTAAAAATGAAAATAGTGGATATTTGAGTAATACAATTTTTCATAAATACGATTAGACCTTGTGAAAAACATACCCTAGATAAAGTTGTCTAAATAAAATTAGAATAAGTAGAATATGATGGCTTACTATATCTCAAATAATTGACAAGACGATCATCTACTTACATATGAAAATTGGTAAACATAACTTAACTATTGAGGAGGTTAATCAAATTCAAACTCCGTCAGCTTGTTTTGGGACGTCCGGTATAAAAATTCTGAACTATCATTGTACAACTAACACAAATTCATATCTCGGAAAAAATGCTCCAAAACTAAAGTATATAAGCGTAGCAACCTGGTATTGGCAGATCATCTACATGTGTAATCCGATACATTCAAATTCTGTTTTAGTTCACAAATTTTTGAGTGAGTGGAAATGTTAAATGAAATATAGCGAAATTGCGCATGCAAAAGTGGAGCAGTACATGTGTTTAATTCTTGTTTTGAATTGAATTTTTATAACCTTTGTTCCTCTGTAGACATGTGGTATATTTTTTTTTGTTTTCTACTATATACTTCATTTTGTCAGCTTTATTTTTGCAGCATTTGGTTGATTCTTAATTAGCCACAGCTTTATTTAATATGCAATTACGGTAAATGTTAACTTACGCTACAACAGAACACCAACAACACTAATTTTGTTTAAATTGGTATTCAAGGTCGCTGATAACGAATCTAATAATAAAACATGTCGCAAAATGGCTTGAGTATCAGATTCATTGTCAGCGACCTCGAAAACCTATTTAAAATATATAGAGTGGTCGGTGTTTGGTTATAGCGTAAGGTAACATTATCCGTAATTCCCTTATATTTTAAACAGTAAATTAAGGTAAAACAAAGACAGCCATTTCTGCAAAACGAACTGAAAGATAAGCATTAATACGATGTCTGTGTAGGGAATAATAAGATATGTTAAGCAAACAGAAAACGAAAGCTAAAAAAAGCCATTTTGAATTGATATATGTATATATAAAGTGATATATATTATAAAACTAATATATCATTTGAAATTAAAATAATAGATAATTGCAAACATTTCCTTGGATCTATATTTTATTTATATGTGTAATTATTTATTATTCTTTCCATGTTACGTGTTTTAATCAACTGAATATTTTCAAAGCAAGTAAGAAATAATAAAAAAAAATTATTATTTCTCATTTTAACTAAACTACATGTTTGTTCTCATTTTCTAAATTTTTATAAAAATAGATCAATTATACGTAATCCGTGGGAACAGTTCCAGCAGTTCATTGTATAACCACCATTTTTATTCAAAATATATTTTAAACGAACCATCCCTCAGGAAATGTCTGTACTTATACCAGATCTACAGATTTTAATAAATACATAAATGGTATTAAGAAACGTAGCAGGCGGTTTAATATTTTTTGGTCGAAAATTTGGCTGAAAAGAGGTCAAAGTTGAGAGACTTAACCTTTGCAGACTCTACTGTACTCCTTCGCAAATTTGTGGTCTATAGACTTGACCTTTTCGATGTAGGTTACCGTGACATGAATCACATCTTTTACCTACATATACATATACATATGAAGTTGTTAACAGTTCATAGGGCCGATAGTTATATAAAAATATTGAAATGTTAGAGATGAACATGACAGAAACAGTGGATGAGGATGAAGTACATACTAGCGACCTGAACCGAACTATGACTAATAGGAAATGAAGATATTTATAAACACGACTAACCTAAGATAATTTCAAGAGTTATAAAGGGACTGCATGGCGTTATTTAGTCTAGTGGGAATCATATAGCTATACGACTAATCATAGACTTGGGTGTTAGTTTAACAAAGTTGTATAGGTAGTAAGAGATTGAGCAGTAAAGGGTGATATAAACGTACATGTGATAGGTAAGGATGTTAGACATGATTTATGATAGGTAGCTTAATTTTTGTATTTTTTAGTCATACGAAAACTGAGTCAGGTAATAATGGTGAATCGTGTAATTAGAACATTGAGGGAGTTATCTTGTATGAATTTTTAAAGGGTTCGAAATTGCTGGTGAGGGCCGGAGTTCTAGTACCTACAACAATTAATGTTTCACTTAAAGTGGGTGATAATTTATATCAATCTTTTAAATGGTCGGTAGATAATTTTTGTCATAATATAGGATATAGGGAGGGTTTATTTACAGGTTTTAAATTGTATGAGAATTCATCAGCTAATTATAAGTGTGTGATTAGTGATATAATGAAAATGGGACGTCGTCAAAGAATTAGAAGTTTAGGATAACGTAATGCGATGGTATGGAGTTAGATGAAGATGGAATATCTCAGTAGATTATTAGAGAGAGTAGTGGTTCGTTCTAATACTGAATTAATCATATGCTGTAGGGAGATATATGAGAAAAGGAGATATTAACAATGGATTAGTTGATGATGTTAACGTTTTAATTATAGAAAGCTAAACCGTTTGCCGAATGTTTGTAATTAGATTGTGTTAATACACGAGGTTTTATAATATATATAGATATATGTATATGTATATATATATATATATATATATATATATATATACCTATATATATATATATATATATATATATATATATATATATATGTATATATATATATATATATATATATATATATACACGAAAAAATTATTTCTACACTCTTGGGTTAGAACTAATGTATGTCTTCTGTTTATTTTATTCACAATAAAAAAAGCGAAGTTACATTTAGGTTATAAAACAGAATACATTTATCCCAACCTTTAAGGATGAATTAGCATTCACTCATGAAACGTTAAGAATAAATTATACACAATTATGGAGGTAGACATTGAGTCTAATTTCTTGCTGTGATAAACTAAAATGATACACGAGCCGGCTCACAAAACACTTTTAATAACAAAGTGCTTTATTTAATTTATAAAAAATCGGTTTGTATCAATCACAAATACATGTACAAATGACCTTAATTTGTCCTCTCAGAAACTGTCTCATTCCGAGTTGCAAGAACTGGATCATGGTGTTGTGTTTTGTGTTCAAACACCCGGTATTAAACGCGAAATACTTAATGCTCAAGCAGGGGGATTACACCTATCTTAAAAACAAAGTAAGGGAGGATAAAGGTAGATTACCGACCATGTTAATATCTCTACGAATTCTTCAGTGTCCAATGCAGAAGGACACAGATAATACTTTACAGTTATTAAAACTCTGCGATAAAACAAATCTCTAGTAATAACCAGATAAGGGCCCAAGAGTGGCTGTAGTTAATCACAATGATTATGTTTTAAAAGTCAGTTATCCAAAATGAGACGAATAAATCCATCGAATTGGGGCCTGTTGATAATGAGGATTCTACTGCGTCTTCAGAATCTAAATTTCTGAAGGCATTAGTTTAGTGGATGAAAAGCGATGCACTCCCTTCTGACATATCTACCGAGACTGACCCACATGCTTTATCCGCCCAAGGCTGTATGGCTTACCTAAAACTCATAAAAAGGATATTTCTTTTAAGGTCTATTCTTTCCTTTCTAAGGTGTTTACACTACTACGTTGCCAAAGGGATGGTCAACATTTTACAGAAGTAGTTAATTATTATAGTAATTACTGTTTACAGGATTCATTTGAGTTTGCTAATTTATTGTAACATTATAAACTTGCTAATAAATTGTGTTCCTGTTTTGGATACAATATATATATATATATATATATATATATATATATATATATATATATATATATATATATATATATATACGCTGATTATTGCTAGATCGTAGTCAGATATCAACTCCTTCACTCCCTGAAAACATATTAAAATTTGGCCCAGCATCGGTTTAATTCAGTCTCAAAGATATAATGTATCGGCACATAGAAGGGGTGTTAATGGCCTCAATCCTTTGGCAAGTTATAGCGAATATATTTGTGGATTTCTATGAACATCAATAGTGATCAGGATCAATAAACCCACTAGTTTACTTTCTATATGTAGATGATACATTTTGCCTATTCAATAATCAAAAAGAGGCAACAATATTCTTCACTTTACTCAAGAAAATGCATCCTATATTAAAGTAATATTAGGATGGAGAAAACCATTCTATGTTAGCCTTCCTTGATGTATTGATGACGAAAAATCCATCAAATTATCTACCATCTCACCGTTTACAGGTCTGTATACACGTTGGGATTCATTTTGTCCTAACAAGGGAAAGTGTAAATTCATTTGGACTTTAACAGATCGTGCTCTGAGGATTTTATTTTACTATTTAAATTGAATAAACTACTTAAAAACGATCACTAATACAGTGGCCAATAATAGCCACCCTCTTGATGTGATTAACTATGTCATAAAAATAAAAAAAAATAAACCATTTTCTCAAATAAAAACCAAGATGGCGTCTAAATGTTTAATTTAAATTCGTTTACCATTAGTTAAGGACAATAAGTGAAAAAATCACCTAACCAATGAGCTTAGCTATTGAACATTGCTGTTTTGACATCAATGTACATGTGGTGTTTTCGGAAAAAATATTGCCATCCTATCATAAGTATATCCACTTAATATTTACATAGTTTTTCTCCACATGCGAATTTGAAAGTTGTTTTTTATTATTCTTTTATTTTTTGCGGATTTTGCTCCTAGCGCAATATATATATATATATATATATACATATATATATATATATATATATATATATATATATATATATATATATATATACATATATGACTGGGTTAAAAACAGCCTACAGAAAATTGACTCTGATTTATGAAAGTATGATAGGTTATGAAAAGGAAGGGTTTTAATGAGATAGCTTCGAATTTGGGGGTATCAAAACCAAAGCAAAATATTATGAAAGCAAAAATAAAATAGATAAACCCCATAATGTATTATATCATACCTGTTAATACTGAAACACTTATCACAATATTCTGTAGGCTTGTATTAAAAATACTTGTTAAACTTTGTGACATATTTCCATTCTACGGATGTCAGGCGCGAACGAACACCCCATAATTTGATTATACAATATTTCTTCAAACTGAAACATAATTATCAAAGTATACTTACGCAGATTGATATGGAAAGTCTTTACTAAAGTTCGTGCCTATTTCCATTCGATGGAGAGCAGGCGCGAATGCAGACCCACCAATTTTATTATACCATCCCTATTTAACTTAAAACATACTTATCAAAGTATTATTATGTACATCTCTTTCAAACACACTTGTAAACGTTTTTTTTAAATTTATTATTTTTATTTCCATACGTTGTGGACCAGGCGCGAACGCAGACCACACAATTTTAATGAATAACTATTCTGCCAGATCAAACATACCCATTCCTTTGCCTCGATACATTTTCTATCATGATATGTAATAAGTTCTCTAAAATAGTCAACCATATAGGAGCCTGATCCTCACCCGACCCCCACACACACCACATACACACAGACATTCAGACTTATATTACATATATATAACAATGTATAAATATGTGTATGTGCATATAATATACACAAATATATATATACATATATATATATATATATATATATATATATATATATATATATATATATATACCCAAGTGGTTTATCCACCTTACAATGAATTGAAGTATATACTCTAACATAAAAAAGGAAAGACGTTTGTTTTTTTTTCAGCTTATTAATGTGATAAGTTTAGTTCGTGTTCCTCCTATTTCACCTTGTCCACGTTGGGTTAATTTGTAGCTTTTGAACATTGTAATCATTTTGTTACCGTCAACTATTTAATCTTTTTGGTTTCACTTTCGTTGCATGAACAAGGGGAATTTGCATGAAAAATGAAGTACAACTTACTCTAATATTAGGTCGCGTTTGCTGCTTCCACTGTTATTGATGGGAATCTTCCGTGACGCCGATTTAATTTGAATAATAACAGATTTAGCCAAAATCACTGTAACGCTCTACAACCGGTCTTTGTATGATGCATGAAATTACATTGTCAGAATTATATAAGAGCTCGCCTTACGCTCTGGATTTCCAAAAAGGGAGAAAAATAATACTTCTTTCTGAATCTAATCTGAATAACATCTACAGGAAATGACAATGAACAAAACGTATAGTTGAGATAAAAGATAGTGTGTTAAATATGAAATTCCCTATACATTTTGCACGCACGCACACACATATGTGCACGATTCTGTAACCAAACACGATAACTCTAATTTCTGTCAAATAAGAAAGTTAAGTTAAATGAATAATCATATTATTTCAAATGTTCGACAAAAGCCTAAAACAACTAAAAAGTCATGTACACATCGCATTGCATAAAACGAGAATTTGTTGTATGCGTAGGACTTCAAAGAAATCAATTTCTGTAAATGTAAAACTTATTTTCTATTTTTTCACGCTGCCACCCGCTCTCTCTCTCTCTCACACACAAACACACACGCACGCACACAGACACCCGCCCACCCACACACATATCTATGCATACACGTATATATATATATATATATATATATATATATATATATATATATATATATATATATATATATATATATATAGGTAAATCTACTACATAAATAGGTAGATAATCTCTTTGTACAAAGATAGTAAGCTACATAATGCATACTATACAAGTACACTATCAGTTATTTTTCTATTACTCTAGTTATGTCAACCAGCTTGTCAACCAGCTTGTGATATCTCTTCAACGAAGCTGATATAATCTCTTTGGATAGTAAGCGACACGAACCTTACGATCACGTTTCTGATTGGTGTTATATGACCAAAGATCGACGCCTCAGCCAATTACGCGGACCAGGTACTGTTATATTTGTCGCTCTTAAGCCAGAGGAAGACCACATTGGGAAATTAAGGAGATTTACACATGCATACGCCTGCGAGCGTTAATATTAAGATTATAGTAAAAAAATAATTGAGAAATTTCGAACTAAATTAAAGGAAAACTAACGTAAATTAGTTTTTGTAAAGGATTGTAAAATAGTTTAAATCTTATTAAAAATTAACCGATGTCAGGCAACGTGTATGTATATTAAAAAAAAAACTGTCATTGCAAATTTACCCACGAATAAAAACGAAACATATATATCCATAAATACGACTTCAAATATTTGCAAACTAATACAATTACTTAGTTTGCATGTAATATCTACCAAAAAATGTATATGCCATATATATATTTTACGCACATATATTGATCGTGAAAACTACGTATTCATTCCTAGAGATAGGTAAAAGATAACCGTCTGATAGTTTAATAGTGTACCTGCGATGAGACTTGTGTCCATATAAAATTCCATTTCGAAGTAAAAGATTTAATAAAATTGAGAAGTTTTTAGAGACCTGAGTATTCCTACGCTATTTCACGTGTTGAACATCCATGAAAATATGTATAATGACAATAAGTATATATAGAAAAAAAATAATAATCATGCAATTGAAAATTCTGGTGAACTATTTGTTTTTATTTTATATGTATATATATATATATATATATATATATATATATATATATATATATATATATATGTTATGCTAATTCTGTCACCTGCCAATGATGACTTCTTCGTAAAAATCAATTTATATAATATATTTGGAGTTAAATCGGATCTTACTTTTAGTTTTCATCATTTTTTAAAATATTACATTGTTTTAAAACAATATCGTTTTCTTCAATTTGTTATATTTATATATGATTCCTTAAGTTATTCATTGCCATATATATATATAATTATATATAAAAAGGCTTTATATATGTGTATATATATATATATATATATATATATATATATATATATATATATATATATATATATATATATATATATATATATATATATAGCCTTGTTATATATCATTTTGAAGCGCGATTCCCCGCTCTGTCCTGTTGCTACATTTCTCTATCTCTGCAATTATTTTTCATCTTTTCGACAGAATGGATAAAATTCAAATCCGCATAGTCTTTTTTCCAGTTCAAAATTTGCAAAAAGCTGCCGAGAGAGCTCGTGATATAAATAATGCGTTTAGCCCAAGGACTACTAACGAACATGTTGCACAACGTGCTTCAAGAAATGTCAGAATATTGCCATGAGCCTCGAAGATGAAGTATTCGCCGCCGCCCGACTGTGGTTGATATCAAACATTTGTAATCATTAAATGTAGCCGAACCTCGCAAAACCACACGAAAAATTGTCGTTGAACTTGAGGATGACGCCTCAACATGTGTGCGACATTTTAAGCAAATAGGAAAGTTTAAAAAAGATGGGTAAATGGGTGTCTCATTTCCCGAGGGGAGTGTGATGTGTAGAGAGAAGTGGATCTTCTAGGAAAACCTTAGACGTTTGTCACAATGTTTCCTAAATGCGAAAATGCACGACAAAAGGTGTGGATACTGTTTGGATATCTGCGGCTTGTCTCATCCATCACAGCTTCTGTAATCCGGGCGAAATGCTTATGAGTATCATAACATAGAGGTTGCATAAAAAGAAAAAAAACGTATCATCTTTCAGGATTCGAAGACGGTTTTTAACTCTGTCAAGTCTAGATAGGGTTTTCGAGTGGCTCACACTCAGGCATAGAATGTTTACTCTATATTAGTACGGGGTTCACTCTTGCACATGTAGAAGATCGTATCGGCAGTAAGATTTTTACTGGAATGATCGAATGTGTCAACTATCTTTCAAGGGAACTTCGCAACGGATGTTATGTATGTGCGCCATGATATATCAGGAATTGGGGACAGGATCAGACGTTTGTAAAACCATGGAGCAATTCCTTTTTAATTAATTCAACAGAGCTTCGATGATGGATAAAGAAATGTTAGGATTTTG
The DNA here is from genome assembly GCF_053919585.1 of Euprymna scolopes. Lineage (NCBI taxonomy): Eukaryota > Metazoa > Mollusca > Cephalopoda > Sepiida > Sepiolidae > Euprymna > Euprymna scolopes. The sequence goes on along the minus strand of NC_136485.1, from coordinate 50,514,773 downwards.
ATGAAATGAAATAAATGCCCCCAAATTTTCCCATTAATATACCATTTTCATCCAATAACTATTCAGAGAATTTTTGTATGAACACTTTTTTGATAGACACATGAAACTCTAGTCCCCTTTCGCAATAATCTCCCCTACTTGCAATGCATTTAGGTCCTGTCCAAAGAACTACTGCCAGATACCATGGAATAATATTGTGTGACTCTTGTCATAGTCTCTGTCATGTTCAAATTTGCCTCGTTACAATAATGCCTCACGTTTTGTAAACTTAAAGATTAGTCTCACTCAAAGCATTAAAGAATAAACTATAAGTATAGTGAGAAATTGCCTTAATGGACATTGACACGCACTCTTGCTTCAGTTTCTGAGCACTTCAGGGGCAATCCATCGCGCAAATGTTCCCTGTCTTACATTTCTCGCGAATAATTGTGTGTGCAATTCCCACACTGGTATCACACTTTAAAATTATTGTCTCCATAGACGCATGGCGTTCCTTATCCATGAAATTTCTAATTTCGCCAGTCTCCCTCGTGTTTCATCTTTATTACTCTTTTCACACCTTTCATCATATCCTACCGTCCATTCGTCATATTAGAAAGGTTTTTGCCACTACAAATTGATTCTTAACATGATAAAAGATAGTTCTTAAGAAACATTTTATGCGTCTCTGTTATATTTTTTTCAATTAAAAAAAATACATGCTATTGCATATCTTTCTGTCCAAGATTCCTTGTCTAGATTGCATTGTTCTGCCAATATGGTTTAAGTGTGGCCTATTCCCGTCAATTATCATCTTACATCAAGAAAAATGCATTAGTCATCTCAATAGATATATTGTAATGGACTATTGAATTTTTCAAGAGTCTATGACGGTTTTAAATAGGCACCGCCAAAACTGGGGGGGCAGGTCAGTACTTTTTGACGGACAATCTTTTTAAAAATCTACCAAAAATCAGGTAATTATCCGATCAATACGAAATTTTCAGCGATTATTAGGAGAAGAATTAACTTTATAACAGTGTACTTATTTTTCATAAACGATATTCATATATATATATATTTTGCTTACAAACCCCCCTTGCTTTGAAGTGGGAACAAATATGCTTAAAATAATCATCTGAAACTGAACACAAGATATTGTGTTGTTGTAAGGGACAGAATTATAGATTAAAAAAAATTGTTTGCATACCTTATTTTGACGTCTGAATATCAGAACTTCGATTGTGTTTAATTATCCCGCTTTTGAGTTTTGAAGTGTGAACTTCGGTGAATATGTTAAGTAAAATAATTAATTTAAGTTAAGCAAAACAAAAAAAAAACAAAATTAATATTTATACGAAAAAAGCCATTTTAACATTTTTGATAAATAAATTAACAATTTTTTTTTAGCGAGCCGAATAATGCATGACCATTATTAAACAGGGCATGCTTTGAATAATCGATACTAAAAAAAAATCAATAAATATTGTGCCCTTTGTGTTAAAAATAGCATCATTTTTTTCGATCCCGTTTGAAAACGTTTGCCGCCTTTCGACTACGGTGGACCAAACGCACTGAAATATTTTTTTTTTATTCTGCTTTAAATTGCCTGGCCCCCACACACATACACATTAAAAACCAAACTCATACAAATAGTCACCCATCTGGTACTGGCCAGCCTCAGCTTGATAATACATTGAAATTTTCGTCACTGAAAAATAAATTTTTTTGGCCTGTTTGGTCTTCCATAGTTTTCTTCTTATAAACCGCAAACGTAAATAGTGTCGATATAGACTCTAGATTTACGCGAAATATCTGGTTACCTATATGAATAAGTGGAATTATTTTAAATTTAGTTACTTATATTATAATATTTTTGCATATTCTCTTAGAATCATCCTAAATCTTAGTTAGACAATAAATAAATTAATTAATTATTTCAAAAACCTTTTTATTTTTAATATTTATGTATGTTTTTTGTGCAAGACAAAAAATGTCAATTGTTAACTTTTTGGGAAAATTTAACATTTAAAATTTAATTAAAAATAGTAGAAAAAGTTTTACATTATTCTGTTTTCTATATGATATAATTCAGGGTTTTATTTTTCTGGAAAAAAAAAGTTACTCAGAAATAATAGATTTTAATAAATGTAATTTCGTTTTAAAAAACAAAAACAACTTGATTTTGCGGCCATTTGGGGGGGGGGGCTAGTTTTAAACGGTTGTATAAACATGTTTGAACACTTATTTCTTGCACATCATACGAGCGCAATATCAAAAGAGAAAGAATCACCAAGATGTTTTACTTTCGATGTATTTCAATTAATAAGAGTGCCGTCTGCATAAATAGATAACAGTGCCGTCTGCATAAATGATTACGAATGATCAATGAATGTTGTTTTGCAGATCATTGTTATACCCCAGAAATAGTGTTTAGCCCAGGATTTATATATGATTTCTGCCTATAAACTGGTACGCTTGAAAACTTAGAGAATGAAGTTAATAATTGCCAGATTTTTTCCACATACTGTGTAACTAAAAATCATGTGAAGTTGTCAATCATGCCGTACTCTATCAAAAACCCTGGGATATGTTAATAACCATTGCTCTAGAATGGAAGCTCTCGTTGGCGGTTTCCAAAATCGTGCTTAATATTATGTTTAGCATATCAGGTAAAAATGAAGGATAACATCCACCATATTGTGTTTTCATTTTTATCCGTTATTTTACAACAACGTCACAAAAATGTGTTGGTTATATATATATATATATATATATATATATATATATATATATATATATATATATATATAGCTATTTTATTTAATCACGCAAATTAATATACGAAAGTATAACTGTATGCGTAAACTTTCAGTATTTACTTCAAACTGCTCAATACGTGGATAGAGCTATGTAGTAAGTTATAATATATATATATATATATATATATATATATATATATATATATATGGCAAAAAAGCTACACAGAATATTCCGCGTTTCAACCACGCTAGGATTCATAAGGCTTATTGCTAGAGTGGAGGGAACGCGGGATGTTGTGTGTACCTTAATTGCCATATATATTTGTAACCTACTCTCTCTCTCTCTCTCTCTCTCTCTCTCTCTATATATATATATATATATATATATATATATATATATATATATATATATATATATATATATAGTAAGCTTTAAAATATATATGGCGATTACGCTACACTGAATATTCCGCGTTTTATCCACTCTAGGACTGTAAAGACTTATGTGAACAAAGTGTGCGGTGTCTACAGTGGCATTTATCTTGTTCGTTATTAGTATTTCTATTTTTATTTTTAGTATGGTTGTTGTTGTCCGGGGTTGGGGTATTATTATTATTATTATTATTATTATTAGTAGTAGTAGTAGTAGTAGTAGTAGTAGTAGTAGTAGTAGTATTTCTGATATTGTTAGTTTAATTTTTGTCATGATGCCTACTTTTTTATTGTTTATTTTGTTGTGGTTTACAATGTTTATATTTAATATTTTGTTACTATGTGCTTTAATTATCATCTCTAAATCGTCGAAGCGGCTGTAGGATACTTTAAGGTATTTTTATTGAAGATTTTTTGTAAGGGGTTGGTTGCCGGAAAGTGTTTTTCAATAAGATCTAGAAATTTCTTGTCAAGTTGTGTGTTTAACATTTGATTGTATGGGATCGTATACAAAATTTTAGTTATTTTTCTTCTATTTTGAATTTTATTATAGTTATTGGTGTTTTGTTGCTTATATTTGATATCAATATTTTTGTATCCTCTATTTTTAGGGCTATTTCATAGATATTGGTTGACCTGTTTAATGCATTTTCATCGCTTGAGCTATTGCTGAGTCTACTTACGATCGAGTTACGAATCTCTTTTATAATTGACGGTGGGTGATTGGACTTAGTGTTTACGTATATTGGAGTAGCATTATCTTTTAAATAAGCTTCATATGTTTTTTCATCTAAATTTTACGTGACGCCCAGGAAGTTTGTTATTTTTATGTAAGCTGATACGCTTATTTTATGCCTAATTTTTTCATTTCCTTGTGTCTGATTTTCATAAAGTTATCTCCCTTGATTTTGTTGGAGTCTTTTACTATAGCTAGTACATCATCTCCATATAGGCCAGTATCCGCAGTATCAAATATGCGTGTAAGAGTACATAGATTGAATAATCCTAGAGGATCTGATGCGTCTGCAGAACCCCTGGCACCCACTGGTTAAATTCTAGGTCTTGTTAGATTGGTTTTTTTTTTTTTTTACTCAAGAAAGTATTATTTTGATAATTCTACCTATTTCTGATTTAGTTGGGCTTATCAAGCGGGTGCTGGGAATATTATTAAACCCCCATTTGTGGTATTTAAGCAGAATGTATGCTTCTCTAATTTTAAATTTTCCAAATTTATGGCTAATTTTTAATCTATCGGTAATTTGTTTACTTTCAGTATTTATTATATTTATGTAGTCACATTCGTTTGTATCTAGTTTTTTGTAGTTGTTTGCAATGTTTTCTGTTGTTAGTATGTTATATTCTTGTTTATCTATTTTATAAAAGTTTCTAGTTTTATCTGCTTTTGCACAGATTTTATTAGAGTTGTTTATGTTGCGAACGATTTTGTGAAGTTTCCGTTGGGAATTGTTAGGTTGGTTGTGGAATTTAAAGTTTTCAATTACGTTTAAAAGGTATTTTTTATAGTTTATCAAAAGGTCTACTGTTTTCGCATTTTTAAGGGTTTTAAAATCACAGAATTGTTTTTTGTTTACGTTTTAATTTTTAAGGAAGACATTTGCTAGTCAACGGATTCGACATATTAGTTCATCTATTTTTTGAATTAATTTAATAATATAGCTATGATTGCTAGGTTTAAGGATGTTTTTAGCGATGTTTCGAAATAACCTCTTTCCATATCTATTTTTAATGTGGTGAAATGAATTCTGTGTAGAGTGAGCAACTGTTTCTTCGAGCTAAGTATAACCTACCTTTACATGTAGATACCTTGATGACCCATGTAGATTATGCCGCCATGAAACATTTGCTATCCTGTATTTTATGGAACCCCAACATCTATTAAACTGTAGAAGAGAAATAGCGAACAACTGTGTTCACAAAATAAAATTAAGGTTAGGATAGCGAAACAAAATGATGGGTACACTAACAAAAACAATAGAAAATAAAAAAAACAAATAAGTTAAATAAACATAAACTATCACACATGTATGTGTATATATATATATATATATATATATATATATATATATATATATATATATATATATACATATATATATATATTAACTAACAAAAAAACCCTAACCTAGATATTAAAAAGGTCAAGTAATTAGATATTCAGGCTAAATAGAGCACACGCAAAGGTACAGGTAAACCAAAGGTCAAATATACATTTGTACGGTAAGTGCATGTTCATTGGCTAATAGGAAGGGCGCGGTATATAATAGAAAGCGGATTGGCTAACTAAAATCTCAATAGAATGTGCGTATATAAAAAACGACACACAACCACAAAATTCGCGCATAAGCCTGAAGAGTCCTAGAGTGGATGAAACGCGGAATATTCAGTGTAGCTTAATCGGCATATATATTTTATAAATTACTATATATATATATATATATATATATATATATATATATATATATATACGTATTGAGAATTTATTATGTAAATACTTAAATTGTACGCATGAATTTATACTTTCGTATATTAATTTATGTGAGTAAATGAAGAAGTTATATATATATATATATATATATATATATATATATATATATTTATATATATATATATTCATCAGGTTTATGACTGATGAATACTAGCGTGGATGAAACGCGGAATATTTTGTGTAGCTTAGTTGACATCTATATTTTATAGCTTACTATATACTTACTTATATATATATAACAAATTTGCCCGTAGTTGACTGGGTTCAAAAACAGCCCACAGTATATGGACTCTGATTTATGAAAGTATGATAGGTTATTAAAAGGAGGGGTTTTAAATAGATGGCTCCGAATTATAAATTATCTATATAAAAAAAAAACTTGTTAGACTTTGTGACATTTTTCCATTCTAGTGAGGTCAGGCAAAACGAACACCCCATAATTTTATTATACCATAGTTCTTCAAAGTGAAACATAATTATAAAAGTATACTTCGCAAATAGATATGAAAAGTTTTTATTGAAGTGTGTTCCTATTTTCATTCTATGGAGGCCAGGCGCTAACGCAGACTCCACAATTTTATTATATCATCTTTATTTAAGTTAAAACATACTTATCGAAGTATTCTTATGTGCATCTATATCAGAAACACTTCTAAACCTTTTTGTTACTGTTTAATTTTTTTTTATTTTCATACTTTGTGGACCAGGCACGAACGAATACCCCACAATTTTGATGAATCATTGTTCCGCCAGATCAAACGTGCCCATTCCTGTGTCTTGATACCTTATGTATCATTATATGTAATCATGTTTTTTAGATAGTCAGCCACATAAGAGCCTATTGGTGACCAGACACACACACACACGCGCACATACCCACACTGACATGCAGATTATATATATATATATATATATATATATATATATATATATATATATATATATATATAGAGAGAGAGAGAGAGAGAGAGAGAGAGAGAGAGAGAGAGAGAGGAGTGATGTTGGTCGTGGCAATAAGTTAAATAGAGTTGTCAATAATGCTATGACAGTTGCTATTTATTTATGAATATTTAAGAAGGTAATCTTTTCTATTTCTAATGAGAAAATATTTGGAATTTATTTATTTGCACTACTATTCATGTGTACTAAATCTATCTATGTGCACGTTTACTGTCTATATATATATAAATATATATATATATATATATATATATATATATATATATATATATATATATATAAGTGTGTGTACGTGTGTGTGCATTTAAATGTTTAAATATATTCATATATATATATATATATATAAATATATATATATACATATGTGTGTGGGGGGGCGGGTGTATGTGTGCGTGTGTATATCATGATAGTTTGCATTAGGTAAAAAAATCGGTTCTAAGCGCATACTCTTAACCAGAAGAAGAAACAACACAAAGTAATATTTTCTTGATGACCTAAACTATCGCCAAATAGAAAGAAACTGCAGTATCAGTTATCTAAATTTTCATAGATTACCATATTTTAAGCGACATTTAGGAATATATGTCAAATTACCACTTTGCATACAAAATATTAAAAAAAACAGAAGGTGTTTATTCAACAATTATTTGTACTTAATTCATGTTGTAATGCTTGAAAATCCCATGTATGTCTTCAAAATTATTTTCTTTAAAAGATAAACACTTGATGAACCTATGCTATTAATTACATTTTGCAATACTGCTTCTTCCGATGTCTGATAATATAATGAATAAAAACTATGGGTAAAAAATAGAAAGTATGTATACATGAAATTAGATGAGGATCGAATATAGTTTAAACTTACAGTATGTATGCAAAAATCTCAAAAGTATGTGTAATTTTGATCTGCCTGTATTTATTCTAGTTTTGTTTGTAATGGATTCATTTTTTGTCATAGTACAGACAAAATGTGTCCTAACGATCTGCATTTGTATATCCAGCTTCTATTAGAGTAAACAACAGGACTTCGGCATGGATTACAAGTTTAGAAGTATTGTGGATTGGTCTGCCTTGTTGCGTGGGAGAAAAGAAGACCAAAATAAATAGCGATACCCATTATTTCAGTTGAAAAAAAATTAACAGCATGTTCTGTATATTCAATAATGTTTTCCCTAATTTTCAGTCCGACGTTGATGAACTAATTTCCAAGGTTAATACTTCCTTCGGAGCAATATATTTTATTTGACTTTGGACTACCGTGAACTCGTTTTACAAGATTTGTGTCGGTAAAGAGACGATTTGTTACTTCATATAGTTGTGAACTAAGAATATCTGGCATCAATATCAGTTCTTTTTACGGACGCTTTTATCGACCATGAATACAAAGGCATTGTAAACGTATTTTGTTTTCTTCAACAATGCTGGGTTTAAAGACTTGCAATTTTAGATACAGAGGCCAGAACACTATATGGCAAGGGGTAATAGTAGGGGTCAAAGTTAAAAAAAAAACAAACATGACGTCTGAGGTATCTAACAAAATCTAGGTGACGAATTTTTACAAGATCAGTATCGTTTTGAAGTTCGAATTTTCAGACAAATATCGAAAAATTGGCTAAAAACATTAATATGCTCCCCTTTTACTGAGCATCTTTTTGACAGGGGGTCGCTTTTTTCGCCGATATTTTTGAAAGGCATTCTCTCCTTTCTATTGTCTAATGTTAATTAAAACATAAGTGACTTTCAATTTGGCACTGGTCGTAACAGCAAAGACGTAATGTTTTCCCCAGTGCTTTTCCTCCCTCGCGTTACGGGTTCGAGCAAGCCCTCCTAATACGACTTTTTTTACTCAACATACACATCCAAACACCCGGGCAACGCCGGGCTTAAATGCTAATATATATATATATATATATATATATATATATATATATGTATATATATATATATATGTGTGAGTGGTGTGTGTCTGTTTGTATGTATGTACGTGGCTATATGCACATATTTGAACGCTTTTTTGTCATACACACACACACACACACACACACACACATATATATATATATATATATATATATATATATATATATATATATATATATATATATATATATATATATATATATATATACGCGACCCCCCGTACAAATGTGCCCAGTTTATGGGGAAGTTATTAAAGTTTTAGCTAATTCTTCGATATTTGTCGTCTGAAAAGTCGAACTTCAAAACGATAAAAACGTGGAAAAATCTGTCGCCACTCTCACAATTGTAGGCAGACTTACAAATCTACATACACACATACATACATACACACATACATACATATATACACACATACATACATTTATATATTGCTAATCAAAAATTTCGACCTACACAGATTAAAAAGCTTGCCATACTTCGGAATACCCTTTATGTAAAATTTCAAATGTTTAGATCAGAAATTGCCTGAGTAATTTGGTAGATACCGCAGAGATCAATTTTTTAAAAATTTTGACCCCTGTTATGTCCCTTTAACATTTATTGTTTTGGGCTCTAATCAAGTTATTAAATTAGACCCATGTCCGAGGAAACTCTATCTAGCATTTCAAGTTGTTAGACCCAAAATTGTCGGAGGATGTTGGTAGAGTTCTCTAAGGCCAAATCGTGTAACTTGACCAATCAACAGTAAACATTCTGACCGAAAACCGATTATATAAAATTTCGAGTCTGTAGACCGAAAATTAACTAAGATATTGTGTAGGAAAATGTACACACACACACACACATATCGACGCACACACCCACCGACACAGACACACACACACACACACACACTTTAACTTTTATAGATATACAAGCATTTCAACCCGGCGTTGCCCGAGGGTGTTGAGGTGTATGTTTAGCAAAAAAAAAAAAAAAAAAAAAAAAAAGAAACGGTAGTATTTTTTTATTAAATTGGACCCTTATTGTGCCCCTTTAACATTTTTTTTTTGTTTTGGGCTCAACTCAAATTATCAAGTTAGAACCATGTCCAAGGAAGCTATATCTAAAATTTCAAGTGTTTAGCCCAATGATTCTCTGAGGTGTTTGGCAGAGTTCTCAAAGGGCAAATCATTGAACTTGGACTTATTATCAGCCACATTTCTGGCCAAAAACGGATTACAATATTTTCTCAAACCTCACTACCCTGTATATCAAATTTCGAATATGTAGATTTAAAATTGGCAGAGTTATTGCGTAGGGAAATGTACACAGACACACACACATACACACACAGACATGTTCATTGTTACAGATACATAGATAGAGAGATATAGATGTATAAAAGAATATAAGACGCTATATATACATATTTCCACAGCCAAGCAACGTCGCAGCCCACAAGGGCAATGCCCAACAACAAAGCGAACTCGTGTTTCGCCCTTATTTGATTAATCATTTAGGCATATCTCAACTCGGATTCGAAACACGAGCGTCTTGCATGCGAGGCAAGAATATGCCCAACTGGTCAAATGCCCCAAGAAATTTTATAAACTGACACAGATCAAGCAAAACAAGGCGAAACCCGACTGTGGAATTGATCTACTTCGTCTCAAGAAGGGACTCGGTCCGCCAACCAGATTATAATTCCAAGTGTAAATGAGTGCAAAACTCGAGTCAGGGACTTCCGGTGATTTGGCTGTCATGACTCTTGTGTTTTACGCCGTGATTTGGCTGTGCAAATAATTATATATAAAAGTCTAATAAGTTATTGTTTATTTTACTATGGACCCGCAAATAATATGTTTTTTAAACCAATCGTATATACGGAAATATTTGACTTTATTTTGCATTATTAGGCGCTGATTTTGGAAAAGGAATTACTAGTAGTATTTAAATATTCTAATTGATGTTGACTAAATAAATGTGTGAATCGCAATATTTTGTAAGTATAAGAATCTGATATCTTTAAAAATATTCTCACAGTCTTAATATTTTCTTAAAATATATTTCCATCTTTCTCACGTAATCAGTTCCAAATATTTGTTGCACCATTAAATACATATTTCTGGCAATGATAAAAAGCATGAGCTGAACGTATTCAGATAACCTATGCAAGGTTTGCTAAATTGTATTAAAAACCTACGTAAGATGATGTATGTATTCAATTCACTCCTCAAGAGATTAGTATAATTATGACGCAAATTTATTTTTTATTTATTTATTTTTTTTTTTACATTTTACACGGTCGAGGGGAATTGTTAGTCTGGCAATTATCCTTGGACATATTTGCCAATTCTGTCTTGCAACTAATTAATATATTTCTGTGTACTTCGCATATTGGCTCTTATATGTTGCTGATAGCGAGGAATGGTTTCAATGCAACCTCGTCGGATTTCTGCGATTAACCTGGTAAATATCAAAGGGCATTTCATTATATTCTTGTACAGTTCAGCATAACTACAATTTATTTTGGTGGAGATGTTACATTCATATAAAAAATACAAGTACTTGTTAGGAAAAAACAACTTATTTATTAATTTTTATTTTTTAAAATGATTTTTGTTGATATTGGTAATTAGGTTTTGGCAAGAGTGAAAACCATCGCTTGTCTTTAGAAACATTGCACGTCGCCAGTGCCCGCATATTAAATATGCTCAAATCCGGCAATTCATTAGTGGAATTTGGTTTTGTAAAGACGGCTTCCATGAAAAGCCTTTATGTTAAATACTAATAGAATAGTCAACGTTATGCCATTACAGTTACCGCGGTCATCAATTTTGATTTGCAAAATTATAATCAATTTTGCAAATCAAAATTGATGACCGCGGTAACTGTAATGACATAACGTTGACTATTGAAAGTGAAAGAGGATTCAGAGTCAGTAAAATATATAGGATATTACCTAAAACATTCTGTCTACAATGCGATGTATTTTTCAGCTTAATCAGATACTATGAGAATTCAGATTTTGAAAACTTTACAACGATGTAATTAATTTATACATGATGTATTATTAATATTAAACACCTAACTTGAATAAACATGAGTAAAGTAATTAATAAGATTCTAACAGTATATAACTGAGACATAATGCTTTAATATAATTATTGAACATGTAACTAGTTCGTAAAATACTGAGGATGTATTAAAAATATAAATAGAATTTGATGTGAAATGCACGACCTACCAAATATAAGACACAATGATCAAAGATACGCCTGTATACCTTAAACAGACGAAAAACGCGGATATCTGAATCATATAAAAGTAGATAGAACATCTCCAATAAGGTGAAAAAGAATACCCCATTTTTACCTTCACGTCTTTTCTTTAGAGTAACTACATATCAAATAACGATAACACAAAACCCCAGGTGATAACTAAACGAACAAAAAATACAAAAAAAAAAAACAAAGAAAGATATAAAAGTAGATTAACGTCATTATATTCAGCCAAACGTTGTATTAAAAAGTTTGTCATCAATCATAATGCATATTTCTCTTTTTTATCGCCAAATCCTAGTATTTCTCTTTAAAAATATATAACAGAGTTCACACTTGTAGCAGAATTTTAAATCTAGAGTTTTGTTTTTTAGCTATATTGTTGAAGCCATGAATTATAAAATAAAGCAATAGTAAAAACGTTTAAATTAAATAACAATCTGATATCCATCCTTATGCACATGTTTAATAGAGAACGATTTACCATCCATATTTAGCTGCAATAGTTTTAGGTGTAAGATTATCACATAATATATTACTGAACGAATAAATATTCAATATCTCTAATAGAAACGAATTTAAATTTGACTGTAAATGCGATGGTTGTATTGATATGAATTGACGCAAAGAGAAAAGCTATAATGTATTTTGTTAGGATCACGTAGCGAAACAGATGTTTTCAGATCCTGGCAGATATGCAAAATGTGCATGCCTTTAAAAGATGAAAAATAGCTGATAAACAGGAAAGTATATCTAATCGGGAGATGATGAATATCCATGCTGGATGTTATACATATGCTTCTCTATACATGATACAAAATTTAAAAAATAGATATAAATAAAATGAGAAAAAAGCCTCAGTGAAAGGAAGATGCCAAATAATAGGCGACTCAAATTTTGGAGCAAACTCTGTTGAAGAAATGTATTTTCATTTTCTAAAAATAAACAAATTAATAAATAGTTCGTTTTATATGACAAACAACAAACTCTGAACAAGAAAGCAATAATATTTTATCGTTTCTAATGAAGTATCATTATTTATGTTCTAATGTGTCCTGCGAATTCTAATGGACTATTCTTCTACAGTATCCTATATTTTAGTGTAGTAATTATAATACATACATTTTTGGACATTATTTTCATTAAGATACTCTTTGGAAGCGGTTTTCCAAATTATCCTAAACGGACTTTCGGGAAAAGAATGGAAGGTGATAAGTAGTCAGAAACATTAAATATTTTTTCAACTAAATAATCAGTTAGACAAAATAAAATATACAGAAAGACTTTACAACGTCCCAAACTCAGATCCCAGCTTAAAAATATTAGAAATAATAAAACAACATGGAAAAGAAAAACTAGATATTTTATAGAAGGAAATAATCTATTTGCTCTTGAAATTACAGAAGAGTGGATACTATACATTATGTAAAATGTAAGGATAATACGAACACAGTTAAACACATTAAATAAGTGATTGTTTTGTTGAGATATGTGGCGCATTAAAAATTGTTTTGAGAAAACCACACAAAATAAGCACTATGTATATAAGGATGAACTCTTCTCGATTCTACTCCAGTTTACACCACAACTAGATATCACACGCACTAATAATTACTTATTACCTATAAGTGATTATATAACGGAACTTAGTGTTATGTAATAACTGTTCATATTAGCGTATAAATATTGGTGTGCATATATAGCCTATATATCAAGAGACAGGGAACATATAACGGAGGGTATATTTTTAATACAGACAGGGACATTTTAATAGAGACATGTATTTACATTTGGATGAGAGGAGATATGATATATAGACCGACAGAGACTGATATTTATACCGTTTGATATTTATACATTCTGAGAATTCTGTATGGAAGTGTTTCTATAAACATAATCTTTCTTTAACACATACATTTTTGAGATAGGTATTTCAGTCTTTTATCATAATAGATGAACATTCATTATTTCGAATAGTTGGAAGGGAGACGCATTTTTAGATGATGGAGACGCATTCTTAGATTAGATTATACACCGTCTTATAAATACAGATGAGTGGGACACAAGTCTATAATACAAATTCACTATACCTTTCTGTTGAATAACATAACACGGAGACACAGATACAAAATTATGAAGTTGTTCGTTTATTTCATTTGACCGGTCGAAGAGTTTGCATCAAGGTAGTCAAAGTATCTACATACTTTCTTGCTTCTCCCCTTTCGCTTCCAATGTTCGATGTCAGCTTTGTCTGTCAAACCCTATACCGACCTGACTTTTCTCTTACTCACTGACTCTGACTGCCAGACTTACTAACCTAAAGCGCTCTATATTGACAACCCTTGACGTCATTGCCTGACCAAACAACGTGCACTATTGGACTCCTGGCTTTACACGCCCCACGTGTCCAAGCATGCATAGCTGCTCACATATTTCCAACGACCGATTTCTCTCTAACCTCATTTTTCTAACCAACTTTACGAATATATTTAACATTTTCTATTGTTCGGATCTAAATTTACTATTTTAATTTCATTTCATTAACAGAAACAACATTGCATTATCACACTCCCTTTTTAATAAACAGATAACTATTTATGTTAACTAAAAAATGAATTATTCTTCATTCCCTTTTCAATCACATTCCGTATTATTTAATTTAATTTATGATCGGCATTCTCAATTCCAATCCTAGCTTCGCAGGTTCGAATCCTCGGCTATCCTATCTAATAATTCCTCACTTCCAAGAAAAGCCGACTTGTCCTTGTAACATAATATATAAAACAGAAATCATACGTAGTTATATATTAATAGAAAATTCGAGTTAGAACGAAATGGAGCACTTTGTACATTTCAAAAAATAGTGCCTTTATCTACATAGCGGTGTACCTACTGTTGCAAGTATTAGGTTACAGTCAATCTTTATTTATAATTTACTGAATAAATAAATAAGTATATTCTATTAACCTCGACCGAAAACCATTTATAAGTAAATCAAAAGAAAATACACCTAACTGTGCCGATTTAATGGTATGTATTGCTGATGAACTCCAACTAGTAATGCGTATTTTCCATGATCCGGACTATTAATTTCTGCGTTCTACGGAATTATTCTATTTTTAAAACAACTTTGCAATATTCAGAATGTTTTCATATATGCCGACACATAGATCTGCATATCTTTGGGTTTAATGAATATACATTTATTCATCACAGTGATTGTAAGAAAAGCGGAAGAAAGAATATGCCTACACCACTTACATAATCGTTAAATGAGCAACACACGTTTGGCTATATGTTATGCAAACCTCCAATGAGAATTAAGTGTATGGAATGTAACGTTTATTAAAAACAAAAGCCGGATATTGAAAAAAGTTTCAATAAACTAATATCAAACAATAATTTGCTCGTAGCATTCATACGGTTAGCTCAACACAAATATAATGTGTACTTTCCGTGAGATTCATGAAAATAATTTTTAAGGTCACCTATCAAATGAATTAAGCCTGCTTTCACTCAAATGTCCAAAGACATATATATATATATATATATATATATATATATATATATATATATATATATATAAATATATATGTGTGTGGGGGTGTATGTGTGTGTCTGTGCGTTATGTAATTGGGGACACAAAAAATTATTCGTTATTCATATGTCTGTCAATCTTTCTATAGCTATATATATATATATATATATATATATATATATATATAATATCGATATATCGTTTCTATCAATCTTCGTATCTATTTATCTATCGATTTATCTACTTAATTGGCGTAGAAGATGGAAAGGTGTAAGCTGAGCCTTGATATATTGTTTAAACATATCAAAGTCAGATCAAACTCGATGACCGATCAGTTGCACCAGAATGGGTAAATATAGCGGACCGACAGTAAGTGTATGTGAACAAGTGTTTTAGTTAGTTGAGAAAAAAAGTCGGAGTTGAATAGAGGACATCAACACAATGAACAAGTTAATATTTACTAACATAGCACTTGTGCAATTTGACAGCCGGCAATCTTTTCGGAATGCCTTTAATTAGACTGCAACAATACTCTGGGAAAAGGGCGTCCCATCTTTCTTTATTTATTCGTACAAACTACTTTCTAATTTAAAATTTGATCAATGCGTAGCTGTTGTTTGATGTAATGCAATACGTTTTCGATAGGACTGAGATCTGGAGATTGTGCAGGTCAATCCAAACACGGAATATCATGTTCTTCCAGGAACCTTTTGACGTTGACAGCTTTGTAAATGGGAGAATCATCCTGCATAATGACCGGATTTCCATACAAATTGCGACTAAAGTAGGGTAGAACATTTTCAGTCAACATATTAATTTAAGTGATCGAAGTAATTCGAACTTGAAAACGAATTATAGGCCGTGGACCATTGGTATTGTTACTGTTCCACCCCGAAACTAAACTTGCACCACCTTGCGGCGTTGAAATTTTACGTAGGATAAAATTATGCGTCTTTCTCCCACGGACGTACCGCCTACCATCATTGTCTAGCCTACTAAACTTGCTTTCGCCGCTAAAAAGCAAACTTGCCCAATATGAAGATCCATGACCTCCACTGCATCTGAAAAAGTCCAGACAGCGCTTTCTGTTCTTTACAGAAATCAGTCTTGCGTCTTGCAACATACACTCGCAAATTCTATTCCTAAAATTTGTTCCTGACAGTAGAAAGATACATTTTTTAACAAGATTGCACGCTTGTTCGAGTTGGGTAGCCGTTGCAAATCTGCATCATGTGTTGCGGATCTTGATAGCGTTTTCTTCCTAGTAACAAGTAACTGTAGTGATCCCAAATTTACGGGCATCACGAACACTGTCGGTTATTTGGTGTTTTTGCAGAGTCTTTCGTACCGTTTTCTAATCCCATTTAAATCTGGGGACGATTTCTCGATGGTATAAACAAGAAAAGTGGAAATTAATGAGCTCCTTATTATCACAAAAATTGTGGTGGCATATGGATTAAATGTTACGTTGTATGACCTGGAATGACTATAATTACGCTTAAGAGTGCTTTGTTGCCTGTTGGTAGATTTTTTAAAACTGATTAAGGCCGAAAACTGAGGCTGGTTTCGAGCTAATTATTTGCTGCGGAGTTTATTCGTGCGTCCTCCATTTGAAGATAGTTTCTAAATTGCGTATTTCAATTTAAAGTTAAATATGCATGAGTAAAATTATAGAGGAATAAAAATCGAATCAAATTAGGAAGTGCCGACTTCCTTTTTACACGAACTATATATATATATATATATATATATATATATATATATAAATATATATATATATTTATATATATATGTTTATACATATTTATATATATATATATTTATTCATATACGTATATATTTATATGTATTTATATATATATATATTTATACATATATAAATATAAATATATAGATGTGCTAATATATATTAATATATATATATATATATATTTATATAGACATATATTTCTTCATATGTATATATTCATACATATATTTTATAAATGTATATATATTTTTATATATATGTGTATATATTCATATATATCTTTATATATATATGTATATAAAATGTACATATTTATATATGTATATACATTTATAGATATGTATTTATAGATACATATTTACATATATATGTATACATATGTATATATTTATATATATTTATATATTTTTGTATATATATTTATATATATATGTATGTATATATTTATATATTTATATATCTTTAGGTATATATATATATATAAATCTTTATATATATATGTCTTTAT
This sequence comes from Euprymna scolopes, assembly GCF_053919585.1. Taxonomy (NCBI): domain Eukaryota; kingdom Metazoa; phylum Mollusca; class Cephalopoda; order Sepiida; family Sepiolidae; genus Euprymna; species Euprymna scolopes. The sequence continues at coordinate 50,497,155 of NC_136485.1, read as the reverse complement.
ATATATATATATGTCTTTATATATATATCTTTATATATCTATTTATATATATGTATGTATATATATATATATCCATATATATTTATATTATATCTATATTTATATATATACATTACATATTTATATATCTATTATACATATTATATAGTTATATACATATATACGATATTTATATATATTATATATGTTTATATTAGTCATGACGAGGAGATTATAGATAGATATATAAATTCCCGTTCACATACACCTTTCAAGATAAAGCTAGAACCCAGAACTAGATAGAATCGAGCAATTGCATCAACAACGGACACCGCCAGACCCAAAGTGGGTTTCGATGTACTGCATCTCATCAGTGACGTGATCCGATATAGGCGCGAACCCAGGTCGTCGCACTCATGAAGTGTGCAATACTGACGACCTAACGATATGGGCCATGGCGCAATCTATTGACTACGCCTCGAGATTTTTTTAAAATTCTTATATTTTCATCCAGTTCTACATTCTACCATGTGACAAGCAACGCGTCATATACAACTAAGATAGTTACTGCTGGTATGCAGGCGGTAGATATCACATCTACAAACATTAACTGAAATTAGCCGACTCCCCAGACACGATTATGGAACAACCTTATTTGTTGAGGGACATCACGTCCCTACGAAGGATGACCCGCTTTTTCTACATATATTAGACATTAAGAGGAGATTATAGATGGATATATACATTCCCGTTAACATACAACTTTCAATTATATATATTTATATACATTTATATATATATATATATATATATATATTCATATATTGTATATAATTATATGTGTATAATATATATATATATATATATATATATATATATATATATATATATATATATATATATATATATAGACACTAGCTGTACCCGGCCACGCGTTGCTGTGGTTCCGTTTGGTGAAATGATTAAATTGAATGAATATAGCAAAATTAAAAAAAAACTGTAAGCTAGACTATTAGTTTTCGCATCACGTCATGAACTAAGTTACATTTTTAAATATGCAGATAAACAGCAATAAATAATTTGGAAATTTGCATATAGATCTATCTTATTGGCACATAGATCTATTTCATTCTTATTAGAAATCATCAGTGCAACTTATCCGAATTAAATAATGAACCCATGCATAGATCTGCTACAGCAAAGGTGATTTCCATGTTGTTGCTTCTTAATGTTTTGTATGAAGGACCAAGATTATCAAAGGGCAGTGTTATTAATCTTTCTGGAGTTGAAGTCCCACAACGAACTCATGCACAGATATGCTTCAGTGAAGGATGTATTTGATGTTTTTGTCTCAAATTCTTGATTGAATAATAATTTTGGAGATTGTCTTTTGGACTTCATTTTGATCCAGTTCCATAAGTTGCCATTTAATCTGAAGGATTTAATTTTCTAAAACTTGTGGATACACAATATTCTTAGTAGTTCCAGTTTCAGTGCAGATGAAGAGATTCTCAGGTTTGCCGACTCTAGAACATGCAACATATAATTGCCCATGTGAGAAACAGTCAGTGTGTAAATATAAGCCACACAATTCTAAAGATTGTCCATGTGCCTTGTTGATTGTGATTGCAAATGCCAAGCGAATAGGGAATTGTAATCACCTAAATTGAAATGGCAGATCTGTTGGAATCATGGGAATGCGCGGAATTAAGACATCTTCACCTTTGAAAGGCCCTGTCAAAATTGTTGCTTCAATGATGTTGGTCATTATTTTTTTTTACTGAAAGACGTGTGCCATTAAAAAGCTTAGGCTGGTTAATATTTCGCAACATGATAATTGGTACACCAATTTTCAATTGCAGTACATATGGTGGAATCCCTGGCAAATCTAGTGAATTCAAACACTCTGATGGATAATTGATTGCTTCGTCTGCTTCAACAACAGTGTCAACGGACTTGTATGTGACGAACTCACCATGAATGTTCAACTGAATACTATTGTTGAGTGCATGAACGTCTTTGTTCGTGGGTGCAAGAATAGCTCGTTTACTCAGCCAACTGTGATTCATAAAGTTAATGTGGATGTCTGGGAATACGTGTTTAATTAATTCGTCTTTTGATGTAACTAAATGACAAAAGTTTTGTGGCAATTGAATTCGGCCTGAAGTTAGAGTATCCAGCACTGTCCCATTCCCAATTTTCAACAATTGTTTTGAAAAGATCTCTGTTGACTGATTATTTTGCTGCTGGACACGCATATTTCTAGTCAAATTTAATGTCTTCACATTTTGCCAAAAAGTGGAGTATTTGAGGCAAGCATTTATTTCATCTGCTGGTGTTGATCGAGGAATTACAGGTAATGTTTGCCTGAAATCTCCAGCAAGCAATATTACTGCATTCCCAAATAATCTATCATTTCCCCGCAAATCTTGCAATGACCGATCAAGAGCCTCCAGTGATTTTTTGTGTGCCATTGTGCATTCATCCCAAACAATAAGTTTGCATTTTTGCAATACTTTTCCCATACCTGATGTTTTTGAAATATTGCACATGGGAGTTTCAATAAATTGCATGTTTAAAGGAAGTTTCAATGCAGAATGAGCAGTTCGTCCACCTGGTAGCAAAGTTGCAGCCATTCAAGAAGATGCAAGAGCTAAGGCTATGCCATTTTGTGATCGAATGGCTGTCAAAATAAATTTAATTAAGAACGTACCAGTTCCTCCTGGCGCATCTAAGAAAAATATATCTCCCACTCCATTATTTACAGTCTGCATTATTTTGTTGTAAACGTCTGTTTGCTCAGGTGTTAACTTGTTAATATTTGCTTGCACATATAACGAAAGATCATCTGTGTTGTAATTTTGTTCCCTACGCAATTCTACATCAAAGAAAGCAGCAGCCGATCGAGTCGGTGAGATCATTCCCAATTGTTTGAGTAATTTGTTTGCAATTTCTAAACACAAATTTTCAATTCTTATCAATGTCTCATTATAGATTTCTGATGTAAAATCCAGACAGGTATCTGTACTTTCATTGGTTATTTGATGAAAAATGTCTTCGGCCATGTGTGATTTATATTTTTCCCATAACTCAACAGGAGATGAAGGGAAGCAATTGGTCAAGATAGTTGCAAACAATGCACGAATTTGATTAGGATGTGATGTGTTACACGCCTCATTAATGCATTCATCCCAATGTTCGTCATTTTCCAATAAATTCAGAGCTTGACATGCACTGCGAAAAATAGCATGTGTAATGCCATTGACAATTTTTAGTTGCTGGAATGATGTTGGACCAGGCACATTTATCAACAACATGCGAAGAAAGAAGCATTCATCTTGTTTGGGATGGATAGTATACAGTCTGCCTATTGTTTTTTCTTTGAATATTCCAAGTTGTCCTTCGACTTGCTCTCCTCTTTTGCGCCGTTCAAATGATTTTCTACTCTTATTCCATGTGTAATACTGAGGCACTTCCGAATATAGGAGTGTTTTTGCAAACGTGTCAGTTTGACATAACATGAAGAAAGCCGTTAATGTTGTAGCAGGTGGATTCAAAGCTATCTGTTGCACATTTGAAGCTGTAAAGTAAACGCGCTGTCCATTTTCTAAATGTACTGATAAGTGAACAATAGCCGGACTTCGTTCATGTATTGGAAATGAAAGAATTCGCCATACAGCTTCATTGCTGCTTATGTATCTTCCAGCTTGATACTGTGCGATTTCATCAATATGTGCGCTTGCATTCAGATTATTTCTCTGTATTTTCAAGGCAAAAACTGCAATATCGCTGCCTTTATTCACATACTTACACATGTATTTGATGGACTTTACAGAGTTACAGTATTCCACATTGATGTGCGATTTATAGGTTTTTGATAGCAAAGGTGAATATGAAACAACCCATCGGTTATCTACTTTTATATTGCCATTTCGCATTTGTATGGTTGCTAATTTACCGCCATCTTCTACTGACCTTCTTTTGTATAAAGGATATCCATCATTTCCTGTAACTGTGTTGATTAATAATGCTCGCGGATATCGCTTAGAGCATTTACCCTCTATCATGCATGGTGAATTTGGATTAAATATCCCGCAAGGTCCATGTATCATATTTTTTATGACAACTTCATGCCAATCTTTATCAATGTCAGCATCAGATATTTCAGCAGATATTAGATTGTCGATTTTGGTTGGATTGAGTTTGTTGAAGAGCCAGATTAGTATGTGGGAGTGTGGTAATCCTCTCTTTTGCCATTCCACTGAATACATCCAGCAACACACAGATCCAAATACTTTATGTTTTACAATGAAATTTATTAGTGATTTAAGCTTTTGTCTGAAAACACGCGCTGTAATATCATGCCTATCTACCGATGATTGCCCAGGAAGTAAGAGTTGCTGTATTTCATTCCAAGCTGAGTTGCATGTAAATGTAATGAATAGGTCAGGACGGCCATACTGACGAACATATGCAAATGCGTCTTGAGTGTACTCATGCATATGACGTGGACTGCCCAAATACGAAGATGGCAAAATTGTTAGTCTTCCTTCGTTGGTTGTATTACCATCATTAACAACTGCATCACGCAAATGAACATATTCTTCAGAACGAAGTTTTGACTGATTCAAACGGATGAATAGCAAACGTTCAGTTTCAATTTTTGCATACATGTCTACAATGTATTGGTGGAATAATTGGCGGCATTTCAGAATGTGATTGTTTTCATTCTCTCGAATCATTAATCGGTACGAGTAATAGTTCATTGCGCTGCATTTCTTATTTGTTCCTTCACCACTAACTGGATTTATCATGTTAATATGGAAATGATATCCATCAGCACCATCCCAAGAAATGATTGGATATTGCAGGGCATCGTAGCATCGATGAGTTTCAGCAATATTTGTCAATTGATAATTCCTCCTATGAAGAACAATATCTCTTGGTTGAAATTGATCTCCAACTATAACAATTACTACTTCATCAATAGTTGGAGCATTGAATCTTCGCACGTGTTCTCCAGTAGTCGTTTTGTCAGCATGAATAACAATCTTGCGTGTATCTGATGGCATCATTTCAATTGCAGTTTTGAATAAAAGCACTAAATTGTGTTTAGTATGGAGCATGTCTTGCAGTTCGGAGACAATGGACCGTCTTTTACTGGTTGAAATTCCACAGCGTGCATTCAGTTCATCATTGTTATCACCGATGAAATACATTTGTAGGAATTTATGTTGACCCTCTGGGTATGGAAGCAGAGATCCAACTTTATGGTAAATTTGTCCTTTTACTTTAAAAGTTGGCATGAATTGAGCTGTAATGGTTTCTGCTGCGAACGATGTCATTTGGAAGCATGAGTTGTATTTCCTGATGTTTGATAAAAAATGCTTTGATTCAGCAGTATATCCAGCAAGCAAAGTTTTTAATGGTTCTGGTGGATCTTCCAGTTGAGGTAGTTTAATTTTACCGGCTGCACAACACATTCCTTTAGTTTCTCCCTTAAATGTAAGAGCCTTGCAATAGGGACATACTTCAGTCATAGTGCCTATGTGAACATGGTGGCTCAAACTATAATCCTCATTAGGATTGTAGTGAAATGCTAGGCGATCCGAATTCCGACGCTGATCTGCATTTCCTCGTTGACGTCTTTCAGCCTGTCTCAGCCTCTCGCGTTCATTACGTTGTGAACGAAGCAGATCTGTAGCCGCATTACGGGATTGCTGTACGCGCAAACTTGCCTCCTCAAGTCTGGCTGCACGTCGATCTGCTGTTTCATTGGCACGTACTTGAATCATCCTTAGTCTACTATTTTGGTTTGCAGATGACCGTTGTTCAGGACTTTGAGTGGCAAGTAATTGCCGCAGTGTTTCTGCATTGCGAGTACGACGACCTATGTTTGATCTTCTTCTGAGTGGCATTTTAAGGAAAAGAAGTGCAGCGAAATTAACAATAACGTGTAGTAAAAGTGGACTTTTTTAAAATAGGGAGCAGGATGAATGATTTTGGAAAAGAGGTATCTGTAAAACAGATTTGATCGTTGCTTAAATGTAATGAGCCTCTCGACAGCTATAGGCTCAATTAAGGCCAATTTTTATTTTGTATACAATTCAGTACTTTTCCTTCCGTCCAAATAGATTTGAAGAAATAATAATTCCTTTGTTTTTTTTTCCTTGGAGCAAAATATTTAATGTGTTTATTTTTGTTTTGCTTTTTTATTATTGATCTGTATGGAAAATATAGAGCAATTCCTTTTTTATTTGTATGTATTCCTGTAATTTTCCTTTTGTCAAAATAGATTTGGAGAAATAATTTTTTTGAAAATTCTTCTTGTGCTTATTTTTAATTTAGCTGTATCGTCAATTAAGGCCAATATTTTTATATTGTGTCCAAATAGATTTGGAAATAATTTTTTTCTGAAATTTTCTTTTTGCTTATTTTTAATTGAGAAATCGGAAAATAGAGAAAACTGAAAAAGATATTTGTTTGATGTATTTCTCAATGTATTGGCATGTCGACAAATGTATGGTCAAATAAGACCAATTTTTTATTTGCAGCCAAATAGATTTGGAGAAATATATTTTTTTTAATATTTTTAATAGAAGAATCTGAAAAAAAGAGAAGTCTGAAAAAGAAGTCTGAAAAAAAGATACTGGCTTGATTGATATCTCAATTTATTTATCTGTCGAGATATGTATGGTCTATTAAAACCTTTTTTTTGCAGATGGTTCAGCAATTTTCCTTGCTTACAAATAGATTTGTAGAAATATTTTCTTTGTTTTTTGCTTATTTTCAATTGAGGAATCTGAAAATCCTTTCTTTGCTACCAAATAGATTTGGAACAATTTTTTTTAAATTTGTTATATTTTTCTTTTTTTTTTGTTACTTATTGTTAATTGATCTGTATGGTCAATTAATATCATTTGTTTCTTTGTAGTCATGTAGTTTTCCTTGTGGCAAAGTAGATTTGTAGAAATATTGATTTTTTTGTAATTGTTTTTTTGCTTATTTTCAAGTGAGGAATCTGTAATTCCTTATATAGCTCCAAAATAGATTTGAAGCAATATTTTTCTTATATATTTTGCTTATTGTTAATTGAACTGTACGCTCAATTAAGAGCAATTTCTTTGTTTGTAGTCATGTTGTAGAAGTAATGATTTTAGTATTTTTTTTGCTTATTTTCAATTCAGGAATCTGAAATTCCTTATATAGCTTCAAAATAGATTTGAAGCAATTTTTTTAAAATTTGTTTTTCTTTTCTTATATCTTTTGCTTATTGTTAATTGAGCTGTACGGTCAATTAAGAGCAATTTCTTTTTTTTTTGTTTGTAGTCCTGTAGTTATCTTTGCGTTAAAATAGATTTTTAGAAATGATTTTTTTGTAATTTTTTGCTGAGTTAGATTAGAGGAATCTGAAAAAAGAGAAGTATGTAAAAATATTTGCTCGATTTTTTTATCAAATAATTAGCTAATTGAGAACTTATGTTCAAATAAGCACAATGTGTAGAAATATATTTTTAAAATTTTCCTTTTTGTGCTTATTTTTAATTGAGCTTTAACATCAAATAAGGCCAATTATTTTATATGTACTTCTGTACTTCTTGTATCCAAACCGATTTGGAAATAATTTTTTCCTAAATTGTCTTTTTGCTTATTGTTAATTTAGGAGTCTGATAAAAATAAATCTGAAAAATATATTTGTTTGATTTATTTCGCAATGTATTGGCCTGTCGACAAATGTATGGTCAAATAAGGTCCAATTTTTTTTATTTGCGGCCAAATAGATTTGGAGAAATATATTTTTTTAAAGAAAGGGTTTTGTTGTTTATTTTTAAGTGAAGAATCTGAAAAAAAGAGAAGTCTGAAAAAAAGATATTGGCTTGATTGATTTCTCAATTTATTTATCTGTCGAGATATGTATGGTCAATTTAGACCTTTTTTTGCAGATGGTTCAGCAATTTTCCTTGCTTACAAATAGATTTGTAGAAATATTTTCTTTGTTTTTTGCTTATTTTCAATTGAGGAATATGAAAATCCTTTCTTTGATTCAAAATAGATTTGGAGCAATTTCTTTTTTTAATTTGTTATAGTTTTTTTTGTTACTTATTGGTGATTGAGCTGTATGATCAATTAAGAGCAATTTTTTCTGTGTAGTCATGTAGTTTTCCTTGTGTCAAATTAGCTTTGTAGAAATAATGATTTTTTGTAATTGTTTTTGCTTATTTTCAATTGAGGAATCTGAAATTCCTTATATAGCTTCCAAATAGATTTGAAGCAATATTTATTTTGTTAATTTTATATTTTTTGCTTATTGTTAATTGAGCTGTACGATCAATTAAGAGCAAATTATTTTTCTTTGTTTGTAGTCATGTTGTAGAAGTAATGAGTTTTGTAATTTTTTTTGTTTTTTTTTGCTTATTTTCAATTCAGGAATCTGAAATTCCTTATATAGCTTCCAAATAGATTTGAAGCAATATCTTTTTTAATTTGTTTTTTATTTTCTTATATCTTTTGCTTATTGTTAATTGAGCTGTACGGTCAATTAAGAGCAATTTCTTTTTCTTTGTTTGTAGTCCTGTAGTTATCTTTGCGTTAAAATAGATTTGTAGAAATGATTTTTTGTAATTGTTTGCTTCGTTTCGTTAGAGGAATCTGAAAAAAGAGCAGTATGTAAAATATTTTCTCGATTGTTTTCTCAAATAATTAGCTCATTGAGAACTTATGTTAAAATAAGCACAATGTGTAGAAATATATTTTTAAATTTTCCTGTTTGTGCTTATTTTTAATTGAGCTGTAACATCAAATAAGGCCAGTTATTTTATATGTACTTCTGTACTTCTTGTATCCAAACCGATTTGGAAATAATTTGTTCCTATTTTTTTTCGCTTATTGTTAATTTAGGAATAGGAAAAAAAGAGAAATCTGAAAAAAGATATTTGTTTTATTTATTTCGCAATGTATTGGCCGGTCAACAAATGTATGGTCAAATAAGGCCAAGTTTTTTATTTGCGGCCAAATAGATTTTGTGAGAAATATATTTATTTAAAAAAAAGTCTTTTGTTGTTTATTTTTAATTGAAGAATCTGAAAAAAAGTTAAATCCTGTAAATCGAGATAAGTTCAAATATGAAGTTATTGAGACAGATTTACCGTAAGAAACTTACCAAGAATCACTTGTAACACTTGGGAAAGACTAAAAATGGCAGTGGGGGGAGAGAACAGGGGGGAGAATATAAATGGCAGAGGGGGGGCAAAAAGGCAGTAAACAAAACACTTTTAAATTAAATAAGAAAAAAATTAATTAGCACAAATTGTTGGAAAGTTGTTTAATATGAAGTTATATATAAAAAAAATACAGCAAATGAAATCGGTCGAAGCAATCGAAGCAAATGGATACTATTTTTTTTTATTTAATCTAAACACTTGAAATTTAAATAAAAAAAATGGAAGAAAAAAAACAGCAAATTTGAAAAAAAAAGAAACATACCAAGGAATTAAAATTAAAAAAAAATAAATAAATAATAAACGGAAAGAACACGTGACGAAGAAAGGAAATGAAATCGATCGAAAAAGAAATGACTTCTGGAATGCTAGATATGCACTAAAACAGAAACAAACAAATAAAACTTATTTTTTGATGGATGAAATAAACAAATGAAAATGGAAATTTTGAATAAACAAATGAAATAAAAAATGTAAAAATAAGAGATGCCTATTATACTTTAGCGATGTAGCAGTGAAACTGTTGTCATGCAAAATCGTAATGGAATCATTTCCACGTGCATTCTACCGGAAATAAAATTTGACAACAGGTTCGCATTTAAGAAAAATATTTTTATTTTATTTAATATATTTTTATAAATCGCGAGGACAATTTATTTTAATAACATAAATAAAAAGAAATGAATTAGCACAAATTGCCGGAAAGTGGTTAAATAAAAAAAGTAGAGCAAATGAAATCGGTCAAAGCAAATGGATACTATTTTTTGGGGATTCAATCTAAACACTTGAAATTAAGATTTAAAAAAATGGAAGAAAAAAAAAACAGCAAATTGGAAAAAAAAAGAAACTTACCAAGGAATTTAAAATAAAAAAAAAATAAATAAAAAATAAACGGAAAGAACACGTGACGAAGAAAGCAAATGAAATCGATCGAAAAAGAAATGACTTTTGGAATGCGAGATATGCACTAAAACAGAAACAAACAAATAAAACTTATTTTTTGATGGATGAAATAAACAAATGAAAATGGAAATTTTGAATAAACAAATGAAATAAAAAAATGTTAAATAAGAGATGCCTATTATACTTTAGCGATGTAGCAGTGAAACTGTTGTCATGCAAAATCGTAATGAAATCATTTCCACGTGCATTCTACCGGAAATAAAATTTGACCACAGGTTCGCATTTAAGAAAAATATTTTTATTTTATTTAATATATTTTTATAAATCGCGAGGTAAATTTATTTTAATAACATAAAAACATACCTCGACTCTAAAAATGGGTTGTTTTTAAAATTTCAAATAAATTGGTAACGTATAAACATGGTTTTATTTCTTTAGAAGGAACCAACTTTACATTTTTATATATATAGATATATAATATATATGTATTGATATTTATATATACATATATATATATATTGTATCTATATTCATATATACATATGTAATATATATATTTATGCATACTAATATATAAGTATACATATTATATATATTATATATATATATATATATATTTTATATGATATATATATATATTATATAAATATTTGTATGTATATATTTATATATATATAATATATATATATATATAAATATATACATATAATAGATACATATAATATATAAAACTATATATATATAAACGCATATATAGATTTAGAAGCATATATAAATATATATGTTTATATATAAATGCAAATCAAATGAGGAAATCATTTTTAAGCAGTTTCCTAAAGTTTTACTTAAATATTAAGCTTTAAGAAAATTATAAATGCAGGCTTTATTTTTGCCTTCATCATATATATATATATATATATATATATATATATATATATATATATATATATATATATATATATATATATAAATTCATATATATATGCATATTTATATACTTATATATATTATATATATATATATATTGAGATAGCTAGATTGACATATATACATATATATATATATATAGTTATATATATGTATATATAGTTATATATATTGTTATATACATAGATACATATATGGATAGGTATATACATATATATATATATATAAAGATGTATATGTGTATACATATATAAATATATATATATATATGTGTATATATATATGAGTGAAAAATATGTCATAAAATTGTTAAACAACATGTTTTATTATAGGCGTTTAAAATAAAGTCAATTTGAAATGTATTATCTTCAAAGTGCATTTTTATAAATTTTACAAGTAAGGTATAAAATTTTCATTTTAATTTAATCAAAAAACTACCTTGGATTTATTTTATTTAATGTAAATTCTATTTTACTTTAAAAAAAATCATTGAACCCTTTGTATCTCTATCATTAATTGCTAGATGAAAGATAATGTTTTTCAATTACAACAAAATTTGCATTACATGAAATAAATCCAATGTAATTTTTTATTCAATTTAAATTAAATTATTATATCTTAAAATTTTTAAAAAGTTTATTTTGAAGAAAAATACATTTTCAATTGAATCTTGTACCTTTATATTTAATCATTTGAATAATATTTTTAATGCCTTGTTTGAAAGATTTTCTAACTTCTATCTCATCTTTATCAGATTATATTTTGAAAACTCGCCTTCTAATTTTTTTTTGCGTTTCTCCTCACACAACAACTCATATTTCAACCCCCTCTTTGTATTATTACAGGTCTGAATAGTATCTCTGTTTCTGTTTGTATTTCTCCTGACAGCACAACTCATTTTCGCAACCATCTCTTTGTAATACTGGTCTGAATAATGGGAAAATATGAATGGTTATTACCACAAATCAATCCCAGAGATTGAACAGCCCTACAGAGGTATGCCGACTTCTTAAGACAATGCTACACTGCTATGACCAGCATAAGGAGTCTTCAAGTCATAAACGATGAACGTGAGAACTGAAAGATTCGTCGTAAGTTACTCGACTGGGTCATTAGCAGATGGGCAAGTCTTGTAGCTCAATGGAGAGAAGATAAGGGCGAATTTCATGAGTTCACTGAATTTATTGAATTCATTGATTAGCAAGCTCGGATAGCCACGGATCCTATAAACTCGCTGCAATCGATAAAATGTGGCCAACAAACAAAGTATGAACCCATTCTCCACAGAGTTATTACTTGGATGTCTGTACTAGTTTCAAAGCAAAAGCATTCTCGGAAAGAAAGCAATTTATCATAGAAAGGAGTGTGCTTTGCATGCCTATGCTTTGGGCATGTTTCTCACAGATGCAGACATAGAAAACTAAGAAACGTCTGTTCTAGTCTGCACTCCACACCGTTGCATTGTGATACTAGGTCGCAGGAAGGAGGAAAAGTGCCTCAAAGCATGTGGATAGCACATCGGGTACAATTACACTGGGTCATCCTCAAACACCTCTATGATCCTCCCGGTATACGTGACCCATGTAGACAACCCGAAATAAGAACACATTGTGTATGCGATCATGGATTCACAATCGGACACACCGTTTATTTTACAAAATACCAGCAAATCACTGGTACTGGAGGGTACACCTGTGTAGCTAAAGCTAATGACCATGCATGCCGAGAACAAAGTCATCAACAGCACAAAGATACAAGGGCTGAGCGTTCGCGGCTTTAACAGGCGACAGGAAATTAAACTCCCGAGCACATATACGAAGGCCAGCAAACTGATCACACATCCCCCACCCCATACGTAGCAGAATAATGGCCACATCTGAAGCCTATAACAAATTTAATTTTGCCATTACAAGACTACGAAGTCGGCTTACTGATTGGGTACAACTGTACTAAAACGTTAACACCCAGAAATATAATTGCACCGATTGGTGATTGTCTATATGCTCAGTGAATTGACCTTGGATGTGGTATGGTGGGTGTTGGCGATATTGCTCATGAAAATGAGGATAGCGACAATATTGGAACTAGCCATGGGATTGTGGTTAAGGATGTAACAAGAGATTTCTCACTATTAAAATATGAAAGACCAGCGTCCACATTATTCTCAACTAGCTGTACCCGGCCACGCGTTGCTGTGGCTCAGTTTGTTAAAATGGAACACATATGAAAGTAGAGAACAGTTTGATTCTTTTTTTTCCAGAGATTGTACAAATTATTTTTTTTTAATAGATGTTAAGAAAATAAACAGAAAAATACTTCCCTCATTAATTATGCAAAAAAATAAATAAAATACGATAAAACTTGCTGAGTATGCACTGTTTTACGGTTGTTGTAAAAATGGAACGGAAACTTAAATTTCGCTTTATTTTAATCTTTCTTAATTATGTAATTGCCCCCCAACGAATATAATCAAAACAGTAACATTCAACAATTGTACTTTATCTATATAAAACACAAAATGGGTGTTTGTATTACTGTACACATAGATTCGAAAAAGTTGTGAAAAAAAAACAAACAAATATATAACAAATAAATGTTATCAAAGCCAAGATAAGTTACTTTTCTGCCAAACTGGATAGATATATTTTTCGTGTTTTTATTCAATGTAACATATTTATTCAGCTCGAAAACCATACAGTTTTTACCGATGTATTCGAAATTTCAAGATGGCGTCTCCGTCTCACACCCTCATTAACACCGTAAGTATGGAAGAAGGTGTTATAAATAAAAAACTATACAAAATTTATAACATCTTTTCCCACACTTACGTGTTAAAGAGAGAATCAGACGCTATCTTGAATGTTCCAATACATCGGTAAACACTGTATGGTTTTCGAGCTGAATATTGTTACATTGAATAAAAACACGAAAAAGATATCCAGTTTGGCAGAAAAGTAACTGATCTGGGCTTTGAGAACATTTATTTGTTATGTATTTTTTTTTTTTACAACTTTTTCGAATCTATGTGTACAGTAATACAAACCCCCTTCGGAGGTTGTAATGGCCCCCCCACCTAAAATGTAGTTGGAAAAATCGATTTCATAATGAGATTAAAGAATGGTTAGTCTAAAAAAAGGGTGAAAAACAAAACAAATAAGCAATTAATAATTATTACCAAAAACAATAAATGCTACTTTTTTTTACTGGCACAAATAGAGTTGGATACACAAGTAATAGTCGTAGAGTGATAGAGTGTAAGTAAAACCTGGAATATCCGGTTGTTTCGTTTCGTTTTAACAATGGAAAGAGCAGAAAATGGAGAGAAAAGAAAGAAAGAAGGAAATACCGAAAGGAAAGATAAAGATAGGGAAGTACCCCCACCACCATCACCCATAAAGCAAAAATACAACGAAAGGTAAGAAAGAAAGAAAGAAAGAAAGCAAAAAAGCACGTAAGGAAAGAGCGAAACGGAAGTTGTGTTTGTGTAAGTAAGTAAGTAAGTAAGTTTGGTGCGTTTCACGTAAATGTCAATTCAGGTTTTCATTAAACTTTAACCACGCGGGTTATAACGAAATCGAAGTAATGTAATTGTGAATTCAATTCCAGGTAACGGATTGTGTTCTGTTTGAATCTAATTTTATTATAATAAATGCTTTATAAATTGTGTTTATGTTTTATGCTAAACAATGGCAAAGTAAGCGTGGTTCGTTTCAATGTAGGTCCAGTCCAGTTTTTAGATAAATTCTTACCGGTGATCGGTTTTAAATGTCTCCTGTGAATGTTCTGGTACGGTGTAAGTGAGTGACGGTGGTAGGATGAATTTGTTAGAGAGAGTTTACTTTACTACTTCCATTAAATGTAACCGATTTTTACAGTGGACTCTCACCAGACAGAATATAGGAAACTGTGATCAGCGAGATCCTTGATATGTAATAACCCTATAACATACGGCAGATGTCGTGATTCAGTTTGTGTATGATACGGCTGCACCAAATGTATACAGGTGCAGTCCTATAAACGTCAAAGTCGGAGGGGAAAAATGAGTTCATTTTATTTATATAGAGAAGATTAAGAACCCGGTAAAAGATATAATCGATCCAGATAGCCTAATCAAGATGTTTGAGTTAGACTTCAGGGAACATCCCGCTAATGTAAAATGTTTATCTCTGGAAGATAAAAAAATTCTCTCCATCTTGGAAGAAAAAACATCATGATCAAGGAAGGGCGCTACGAAATGCCTTTGCCATTTTGGGAGGCTATGCCTTATTTGCCAAACAACCGAGAGATAGAACTACGGCGCTTACAACCACTGAAAGGACGTTTCCCCAAGGATTCATTATATCGCAATCAATATACTAAATTTATCAGGGATTTAATTGATAAGGGACATGCAAAAACGTTGACTGTAGAGGACATGAAAAAATCCAAGCATGTATGGTACCTGCCTCATCATGGGGTTTATCTTCGGAGAAAACCTGGGAAGCTACGAATTGTGTTTGCCGGTAGTGCAGGATACATGTCTGAATCATTAAATGATCTCCTATTGCAGGGACCGGATTTTATTAATTCTCTTTGCAGTGTCCTTTGCCGGTTTCATAAAAACACCGTTTGCCTGTGTGTGTGATAGTGAGCAGATGTTTTTGCATTTCCATGTTGCGGTTGTCACCAAGATTACCTCAGATTTCTGTGTTGGGAAAATGGCAATGTGGACAGTGAACCATGCATATACCGCATGACAATCAATCTGTTTGGTGCTCTGTCGTCTCCAGGCTGCACAAATGTTGCACTTATAAGAATTGCAACGGAAGGAGAATCTGATTTTGGGATGGATGTCGAAAATTCTTATAAAAAAGGGACTTTTATGTCGACGATGGATTAAAAACTGTTGCTACACCAATGTCGGCTGTGAGTCTCATCAATAGAGGCATGCCCATCTTAAAATAAAATGGTCTGATTTTGCACAAGTTTATGTCGAATTCCAAGGAAGTGTTGCAGCAAATACCATCGGAAGCTCGAGCCAAGGAATTAATAAATATTGATATTCACGAAAATAGTCTGCCTATCGAAAGGGCGGTAGGTATTCAGTGGTGTATTGAATCAGGCACTGGTCTGTTCAGGATTGAGCTAAATGAGAAACCTCTAACCAGACGAGGTGTTTTATCCACTCTTAGTTCAATGTACTACCTCTAAGGATTCGTTGCACACTTTATCTTAAAAGGGAAACAGATTCTACAGAAAATGTGTATGAACAACTTGGACAGGGACAACCCTATTCCAAAAAGTCTACAATTACGGTGGTGACAGTGGATTGCAGAAGTCAAAACCTTGGAATCTATCATTGTTAAAATATGTTTGAGACCGCAGATTGCGACAGAAATACGCACCTTCTCGAATGCCAGCACCATAGGATATGGGCAATGTTCATACGTACGTTTGATTGACCGTTGCACCTTAATTGTGGCAAAAGCTAAAGTTACACGCATCAAAACAGTCACTATACCAAGACTAGAACTTTCGGCAGCTCTTGTTTCCATAAAAGTCAGTTCAATGCTGCTGGACGAACTTGACATTACAAATATTACAGAATGGGTTTCGACAGACAGAACTGCTGTTCTGTGTCACATCCATAACGATTCTCGTCGCTTTCATGTCTTTGTGGCGAACTTGGTTCAACAAACTCGAGACCACACTGAACCATATCAGTGGAATTGCGTTTGCTCTGCTAATAATCCGGCATATATAACCTCGCCGAGTGAGTTCATGAGTAAAGACAAGTGGTTTAATAGTACGGATTTCTTATGGAAATCTAGTACCCCATTCATAGCGGCACCAAACAGAACAAC
The DNA here is from genome assembly GCF_053919585.1 of Euprymna scolopes. Taxonomy (NCBI): domain Eukaryota; kingdom Metazoa; phylum Mollusca; class Cephalopoda; order Sepiida; family Sepiolidae; genus Euprymna; species Euprymna scolopes. Next base: position 50,480,285 of record NC_136485.1, on the reverse strand, counting down.
GATGCATAGATAAAAATGATCCAGAGATAAAGAAATATCATGTTTTTAACATCTCGACTAGGCTAATTAGCCAGACTTCATTAGTGGATCGCCAACAATACTTCTCTAATTGAATGAGAGGTGTGCGATATGTGTCTCTTTGCTTGAAATATAAAGCGGTGTTGAGAAATCGGGCATCTCCAGCAAGGAACAATTCGAAGAACGCGTACAGTATCAGTGGCATACCTAGAAATGGGAAAAGTTGAAATCCTGTGACAATTTAAGATACAAATCTTCAACCAGGAATTGTGAGATTTACAAAAATCTGATACAACGAAATACAGACGGCAAAGAAAAAAATGCTAAACCGCTGAGATGCATATCTCCATTGAATTGACTCGATCCCTTTTTTGACCAGAATGGTCAAATTCGTGTGGGTTGTCGTTTAAACAAAGGGCACTTATGTGAAGATGTAAAGCATCCGATTATATTTCCCAGAAAATGTCATTTAACGGAACTCATCATCTCACATTTTCCCGAGAAAGTTAAGCATCAAGGTCGTACTAAAACTGCACATGAGATACGATACAGTAGGTTTTGGATTCTGGGCTGTAGTTCTGCTGTCTACACCTTTGTTTAAGAATGTGTCATGTGTCACAAAGTCAGAGGTCAAACCCAAATTCAAAAAATGAGTGGTTTACCAGCAGAGAGAATTGAACCTGAGCCACCCTTCACTTACAGTGGGGGTGATTTCTTCGGTCCATTTTTTTAGGGAAGGCAGAAAGAAGTTAAAGAGATATGGCGTTCTTTTAACATGTATGCAATTCCAAGTCATTAAATACAAAATCAATGCATTTCGAAGATATGTATCCATTCGTGGCACAATTAGTCAATTGAGATCGGATCAATGTACACATTTCATTGGAGAAAGTTATGTACTCCAGAATGCTCTGAAGGAGATGATTGCCAGTCATCTGTAGCATTATCTCTCAAATGTAGGATGCGACTATATTACCTTTAAAACCAACTCGCGTACAGCAAGCCATATGGGAGGTGCGTGGGAGCGACAAATTAGAACAGTCAGAAATATACATTCCTCTCTCCTGCATGATTTTTGAGCTAGCCTAGATGATGAGTCCTTGAGAACTTTCCTATATGAAACAATAGCCATCATAAACTGTCGACCACTCACAGTGGATGACTTAAACGCCCCCCCAATTGTGGAACCACTCACACCAAAACATTTATTAACAGTGAAGTCAAAAATTGTACTGTCACAGTCTGGAAAATTCTAGCCAGGTGATCTATATAGAAGGAAAAGATGGCAACGGGTACAGTATTTAGCAAAGGAGTTCTGGACCCATTTGACACATGAATTCATCCAAACACTTCAGGAAACAAAGAAAAAAAATTGTAACCAAAACGTAATATGACCATTGGTGATGTGGTCCTAATTAAAAATGACAACTGACCCAGAAATGGACACTGGGACTAATTACCAAACCTATACTCAGCACTGATGTATTGGCCCGTGTAGCAAGCCTAGCTGTTGGAAACAGAAATTTGCCTGAAAATGGAAAGCCGAGCAAACCCGCACAAGTACTTGGAAATACCAATTCACAAGCTTGTATTAATAAATGGAGCAGAGACCGAGGAAGTCCCCAAGGAGAAAGTATAAGGTTGAAAATAAGGAATCCTTATTTTTGGGAGCCATGTAAAGAGAAACAAATTAACCCCTTTGCGCGGCCCAAATCTACGTAAAGGAAACACCGTAAATACCGTTTCACACATACAATCGATCATGGCGCGCTGTTAGCAATCATCTTTGTGCGTGTGGGACAACTTGAGCCATAAAATAGGTGAGTAAACGAAGAATGTCATTGAAATCATTTTCAAATTTACTGGACATTGTTATTAGGTATTCTTTTCAAGTTTTTGCATTTATTTTTATTATTTCAGTTTTCACGTTGAAGAATTGAAAACTGCGAATGCGAAGCGACCTCGGGGGAAATAAAAAAAAACAAAAAACAATTGTCTTCATTAGTTGTTCTCTAGTCCTCAGTTTTTGCCCCTGTATTACCGTTACACTAAAAAATACGGTAAATAAAAAACGATGAATTCACATTATTCGTCATAATCAATATGTTGGAAAAGTTTGATAGAGCATAACTGGCACGTATCGATGTATCGCAGTTTTGATGAATGTCTCTGATTAAAACGATTTATCAAGACAATGACCCCAGCGTGCCGTCTCGAACGTCATCTGACAAAAAAACAAAACAAAACAAAAAATGTCATAGTTTATATGGCGACAGCAACTGCCAGATGGAATAGCTGATATTAATACATGAGGAAAACATCCGGCGGAGGACACGGTTGAGTGAATGTTATGTATTATTGATCGACCTGACGAACACAGAATACCATCTCTAGGCAATAAAAAATTACATGTACGACTATGAACGCGTTTCATCCGTAAAAAATGAGATCGCAGTGTTGTCATTGGTCAAACAACGTTATCATTTTCATAAAAATAATGTATCTTGAAAAAGTGCATGTCCTTACTAAGCAAAAACATGCAATTGAGGGCATATCGTATATTATTTATATGAGTGACCATCCTCGCAGATTATATATATATATATATACATATATAAATATATATACATGTATATATATATATATATATATATATACGTACACACATATATTGACAGACACATATACACGCACAAACACACATATATATATATATACACGCATATACACGCACACATATATATATACACACATATACACGCACATATATATATATATATATATACACACACAAACATATATATACGCACACACATATATATACACACACATATATATGCACACACACATATATATATACACACACACACATATATATATACATATATATACATATATATATATATATATATATATATATATATATATATATATATATATATATATATATATATATATATATATACAAGCAAAAGTACCCGCCTACGGAAAGTTGACTCTGATATATGAAAGTATGATAGGTTAAGAAAAGGAAGAGTTGTAAATTTCGGTTGAATTTAGGGGTATTAAAGCCAACGCAAAATATGATGAAAGAACAATAAAATAGAAAAACGCCATAATTAATTATACCATACCTGTTCACATTAAAACACTTATCACAATATTCTGTGGATCTATATTACAAAAAAAACCTTGTTAAACTTTGTGACATATTTCCATTCTATGGAGGTCAGGTGCGAACGAACCGCCCCCCCCCCAATTTTATTATACCATATTTCTTCCAACTGAAACATAATAATTAAAGTATACTTACGCAGATATGAAAAGTCTTTATTAAAGTGTGTGGCTATTTCACTTCTATGGAAGGCAGGCGCTAACGCAGAGCCCACAATTTTATTATACCATCCCTATTAAAGTTAAAATATACTTATCAAAGTATACTTATGCACATCTATATAAAAAAAAAACTTGTAAACGCTTTTTTTAAATTTTTAATTTTTTTTTATTTCTATACTTTGTAGACGCGAACGAAGCCCCCTCCCCGCAATTTTAATGAACCATCCATTCGTGTGTCTTGTCTCGATACAACTTCTATATTTATAGGTAATCAGTTCTTTTTTAAAATAGCCAACCATATATGAGCTTATTCGTGACCAGGCACACATACACCCCCCACATACACACATACATTCAGCCTTATTTTATATATATATATATATATATATATATATATATATATATATATATATATATATATATATATATATGTATGCACTAGCAAAAATACCCGTCGTTGACTGTGTTCAAAAACAGCCTATAGAAAATGGGCTCTGCTTTATGAAAGTATGATAGGTTATGAAAAGAAAGGGTTGTAAAGAGATAGCTTCGAATTCGGGGGTATCGAAACCAAAGCAAAATATGATGAAAGTAAAAATAAAATAGATAACCCCAATAATATATTATACCATACCTGTTCACACTGAAACACTTATCACAATATTCTGTGGATCTATATTAAAACACCTTGTTAAAGTTTGTGATATATTGCCATTCTAAGGAGTTCAGGCGCGAACGAACACCCCATTATTTTATTATGCCATATTTCTTCCAAATGAAACATAATTATCAATCATTATTACGCAGATAGGTATCACAAGTCTTTATACTAGTTTCTGCCTTTATCCATTCTATGGGGTCCAGGCGCAAATGCAGACCACTTACTTTTATTATAAAATTTCTTCTTAAGTTTAAACATACTTATAAAAAAAGAATTATTATGTATATCTATACCAAAAACACTTGTAAACGTTTGTTAGTTAATTTTTACTTTTTTTAAAATTCCGTACTTTGTGGACTAGTCGCGTACGCAGACCCCACAATTTTAATCATCATTATGCCAGATCAAACATACCCATTGCTGTGTCTCGATTCCTCTAGTATCATTATATGTGATCAGTTTCCCATCATACTCAATCATATAGGAGCCTATTCGTTACCAGGAACACACACAGACGTTCAGCTTTATATTATACATAGAAAATATATATATATATATATATATATATATATATATATATATATATATATATACGTTACCATAACAGAAGCCTATTCTTGTAAGTGAGTAAATATGAAATAGGACACCCAAGATTCGAACTTGCGAAGCTAGATTTGGAATTGAGAATGCCAATCTTAAGTTAAAAATTAATACAGAATGTTATTGAAATTAAGGAATGTTGACTCGCAATCATTTAGCTCATACAAAACAGTTTGATATCTGTTTATTGTAAAGGGAATGTAATGATTAAAGTTGTTTCTGTGAAAATTCTAATAAGGAATTTAATCGTCAATTGAAATTGTAAGCATATTTTGTAAAGAGGTTACTCAAAAAATAGGTTACTGAGCTCGGGGCCATATCAGTGTGGCATATTTTGCAACGTGACGCATGTCACGGCAACGTGCTCGATGAGCACTAATCATGCGATGATGTGTCATGTTCTCAATATAGATAGAGTTTTAGATGCAGTCTGGGGAGAGAAAGAGGAGAAAAGAGCCGAGAGATACAGAGAAAGAGAGAGAGAGAGGTCAGAGACAGATGCTGACACCAAACCTTGGAAGCGAAGGTAAGAGAAGAAAAGTCATGTAAAGCAACTTTGAATTCCTCGAGCGAAATCAGGGCCGGTCATGTAATAAATGACGTCATCATGTGTTTTTGTACCTGCGTTGTCGTGTTGTTATTCAATAGAAAAGTTATTGTCCATTTATATCGTTATAAAAATATCATCTGAAATATTTATGTGTTCGAAAGCATATGTGCCAAAGTTATACAAACACTCCCGTTCACAGAACTGTCAAAAGTATAAATGTCAAACTCTTGGTCTATCCATAAAGATATGCATAAATCTCCTCTCATTGAATTACATGCGGGTCTCTCTTTTATATGTATGTCTCTTTATTTAAGACCTGTCTCTACCTCTACAGACGAGAATGCAGTAAGATTCTTTCTAATACGAACAGTCAAAAACAAAGAATAATACATACGCCATCTTAATACCACAAGTATATAACATATACACATATTTTGTACCTTCTAAAAATACAACCATAAGATACTTAATTTGTAAGCTTTAAGATTACCAGTTTTTGTAATCAAGCATCCATATATTATTTTCACAAAATCAAGATATAAAAGGTTGAATTGATCGCAATAAATATGTATTCTTATGAGTCCTTACAAATGTTACGCTCATATTAGGACAATTTCAAATCTTATATCGATAAATATATTAACAAGAACGGCCCTTACTCAGACGTTCAGAAAAAATACTGTTTTTAATGAACAATATATAATCTATGCCCTCTTTAAAGAAAACAATGCAATACAATTTTTATCTACATTTCTTCCGTCAGAGGTCTCTTTTCCGTTTTCTGTTTGTTAAGGATTTTTTTTTTATCCTCGCATGTCGGTTTTAAATGATTCAATCGAGTATTTATTCATCCTAGCACCCAATTACATATGTTAACTTTAATAAGGTTATTACTGTGTTTCTCTAAGTTATTAATTTAAATTCATTTATCTAATTTATTTTTCTCATATTTTATTTTATTTTATTTTCTGATGGTTTACGTTACTACAATATTATTTTTATTCTGTGTTAGTTTAGTATTTAATGATTATATTACAAATTTGCAATGATATAGGCATAACATTTTTGTGTAGTTTAAAAAAAGTTGGTTGTTTCATTTATTCCATGAGAGGAAGAGGGTTAGAGTTAGTTGTTTATCAATGCTAACCCAGTTTGTATTTTTTTAATTTTGGATTTAATTTTTCTTTATATTAATTTTTTCTTCGTTCTAATCCATTGAAAATTACGGTTATTAATTAAGTTTGACGTTGTAACGGAGGTAACACTATTTGTTAAAATTTTAACTCTGTTGCCATTTTAAAGATGATCAATTCCTATTATGTTTTTATGATTTCTTTATTTGTTAATCCTCCACGTTTAATTTCAGGCTAACAATTTCAAATTACAAATGTATTATGTACATCTCAGATGGGATTCTGATTTATTTCCAAAGTGTTTAACTTAGTGTGCTATAAAGCCTACTTTTTTTAGGATGTTGTTGCCTCTAATTATTTTTTGTGTGTGTATTTTTTCTCAGCTTAGGGTTTAAGTTATTTAATACTTTTAAGTTATTTAATACTTTTCCAATTATAAACATCCTATCGATAAGTATACTTTTTATAAATATTCTATTCGACTCCACTATATTTCCCTCCTATAGAACTAAATATCCACTCGAGTTTCTGAATATAAACAAAACTATTAATATCTAAGCAAGGATTTTTCTTATTTTATTGATCTAAAACCAGTATTTATTAGACCCCGATCTTTATTTTTATTATTGTGTTTCTAGTGCTGAAATCTTCTTGCTAATCTCTGTTAATCTTCAGCTTCGCTTCATGGATTTTATCCATTTATCACTTGTGTATCGAAATGCTCGTTACATATTAGCATTTTATCCTTAGTATATTTTGTGGATTAAACAAAATAGTTCAGCTAGTTTTTTAAACGTCATTGCACGAATCTATTTCTATAAAGATATTCTGGAATTGCATCCAGCTTTTTGTTTTACATTAATTATTTGGAATTCATTATATTTTATGCTTCTAGTAAACACAGACTACGTATTTTGTTCATTTACCAGGATAATAATTTCAACCTTTATCTATTATTTGCCATTTTAATTCCAACTATTTTGTTTTTATGTAGTTACCTATCACAATCACCGAATGCAGTTGTATTCCTCTTTTTATTTCTAATATACATTTTTGTGACAATTTTCATACGATGTAAGGTTTGAAATTGTCTGAATGGTCAGGAAACATTTGTAACGAACAATTAAAATACACTACGCGTTGTTATCAATCCAAACTAGATTTTGCGAAAATAATAATTATAATTTTACTACTACTACTACTACTACTACTACTACTACTACTACTACTACTACTACTACTATTAATTAATAATAATAATAATATATACATATAGACAATATATTAATTATATATATATATATGTGTGTATTACATATATAAATATATTATACATGCATGTATATATTATATCTGCATATATTATACATGTATATATTATATATACATATATGTATTATGCACGTATATATTATACATGAATATATTATACATATATATTATACATATATATATAGTATACAGATATATATATATATATTACCCATATATACTATACATCTATAAACTATACATAAACATATTATGCATATACAATATACATACATATTATACATATATATCATGCATATATAATATAGACATATATATTATGCATATGTGTTATATACATATATATAATACATATACACAT
>NC_136485.1:50422354-50469854 GCF_053919585.1 Euprymna scolopes | reverse complement strand
GAAAACGTGTTTTAAAAAAAACACACACACGTACATGCAAATGCATACACATATATATATCCACATATACATATATATATATATATATATATATATATATATATATATATATATATATATATATATATATATTTAACTTGTAAAAAGTGTCGGTAGTTAAATGTACAATTGTTATGTTTTAGAAGGCACTCTATAATGCTGCATATATTTGTGATGTGGGTATCTTGTAAGTTCTGGGTTTGTAAAATACTCCTGCACGAGGATATTCCTTCCTCATGTGGAATATTAGAGTAGAGAGAAGAAACATCCATCATGACGATTATTGTATTGTCTGGTAAGTTACCGATGTCGCGTAGGATCTGTAGGAAGTGTGCCGTGTCTTTAATATAACTGGGTATGTTTGCCATCAATGGGTTGAGGATGATGTCAATGTATCCCGATATCTTCTCAGTGTGCCCGAGACGATAGGTCTGCCGGGTTAATGGATTTGGAGAGCCTTAGCTATGTCATATATGCCTGTGGGTTCGGTAATCTATGCCTCAGTATTTCCCGTGTCTTTAAATAGGAGGTGTGCGAGTAGGTTGCTTACTATTTTATCAAGTTTGGGGATAGTGTAAAAGACAGCCGCGTTATGATATCTAGTACTAAGTTTTCAATCGTAGTCCTAATGGTTTGGTCTAGACTGCTGATTAGGGTGTTTAGATCGGATTTGGATGTGGTACTGGGATCACTGGGGAATGGTTTGTAGAATTCTCTGTTCGCTAGCTGTGTGTTTATTTCTGTTATGTTATCATTTGTTTTGATGATGGTGATAGCTTCTCCCTTGCTGCTGGTTTTATGGCGATGAGATTATTATGCTGTAATACTTTTATGGCCTGTTGTTCGTCCTTTGTGATATTATAGTTGGGTTCCTTGTGTAGTATAGCTATGATGAACTCGTATAAATGTTTTTTATTGTGTTGTTGTTTAGATTTATAATCTGTTGCACGATTATTTGTGGTAGAATTTGTTGCTGCTTGTTGGTTGTTATTATAGAAATACTCCTTTAATTTTATTCTTCGGATATAGGCTTCCATGTCATAGCATAGGCCCACCGAATTGACGTTTTGGGGGGTGCAGAATGAGAGCCCTTTATCTAATAGCCTGGTTTCGTTTTCTGACAGTTGGTGGTCCGATATGTTGGCAATGTTGGTGCACTATGATTTTTGGGGGATGCATTGCATGTTATAATTTTTTAGAAATCTACTGATAATGTATGAATTTTGTTGGTTGTAGATATGTTTTAACACTTGATCTTTGTTGGTTAATTTGTTGACTTTCCTTTGATTGAGTTTAAACATTAGCAGAGATGTTTAGAGTAGATCGTGCTGAGGGCTCTAGCGGTATCCGTAAATGTAGTATGAGTAAGTAAATAACGTAGATGATATCAGTTTCTGTCACATGTGTTCGAGAGTGTTTTTTTTTCATGAAATGATTTTGTAGCAAGGTTCCGTAACTTGGACAAGGCAGTTTCGTGTATTTGTTTTGCTCTAAGTGTGTGATTTGTGTTAGATGCACTCTGAAAGGGAGTATTAACCTTAATTCCGGTGGGCATGATGTCTAATTTCTTGCATGTTGTGAGAAAAATTATGTCCGACCTTATGTGTGCCAGTTGCCTTCGGTTTCACTCAAGTTATATTACACACACACACACACACACACACACACACACACACACACACACACACACACACACACATATATATATATATGTATATATATATATGTGTATATATATATATACACTATGATTGTGTAAACATGAAACACTAGTGTCTGTTGGTACAAATAAGTAATTATTCTTTAATTACGATTAATCAGTCTGTAAGTAGTATTTAAAGATGAGCACTCTTTTCAAAATAGTAAGTAAGGCCGTCAACATTACTCTATGCATGGTGCACGACTTCCGATCGTGCGAAAACTATAGTTTGCCATTTTTATTCGCTTACATCTGGCGTCCAATATAACTTACTAAGCTTTATTTTCGAGGTTAGTGTTTAGTGTCCCTGACGTTTAGGCTCAGAAAGTAGAGCAAAAAGGTGTTTTTTCCCGGGTTCTGATCGTGGTCATCAGATTATATTATATAACGATGGGTATTACAAGTAAAGAGAGTTTATAAACGAGTGCATATATAGGTTTCTTTTTGTCACCTAGTATTTCATAATGTTACTTGTAGATGTATTTATAAATGTTTACACATATACTGTACTCACACAAACACAACACCCACACACACACATATATATATATATATATATATATATATATATATATATATATATATATATATATATATATATATATATATATATATATAGTTTCAACGGAACATCCAACATTTTATTAGCAAACATTTTGCAGCATATTTCGTTGGGTTTTGTACCATGCCAAATAGGAACCATTCTTTCGTTCTTCTAGGGTCTTAACTGATTAACATGCCTTAGCTAAACTGAATAGCTTTCTGAAATAATGACCAACAAGTGTCGAGTTGTATATTATGGAGATTTTATTTCGAATGATTTCCTAGAAGGATGTTGAGCACGACTTAGATTCTATTTCCCCGGCCCTACAGGGACAAGAGTCGTTGTTCCCAACACCCTTACTCTTGTCGTTTATGTATATCTTGTCCTGTTTCATTGACAACTGACTAACTCGGTGCATTTATTGAGATTGCAGGACCGACTTCCTCATCATCGTTGTTATAGTCACAACGTTTCGGTCGATTTTGCCCTCCAGCCTTCATCAGGTATTTTGTATCGAACTGGGGAACCCTTTGTTCGGAGTCTCGAACCGTTATGACTATAACAGCCAAGATGAGGAAGTCAGTCCGACAATCTCAAAGAATGAAAACATCTCATCTACAAAATAACAGACAATTACAAACTCGGTGTATATTCTATTATCGTTGCTATTACCTCATGCAGCTCACATGTGTTTACGTCTGATTTTTAGTCATGTTCTCTATTAGTTTGAGTATTTAAAATTCATTTCGCAATGTCGCGTTTCTTATATTATTTGTTTATTGTTCTATTTCCAAAACAGTATCTATGAAAGATTGAGGAAATTATTTGGTTTCGTTTTTTTTTAAACTTCTGGCAGGAGTTGTCGATTGGAGATTTTGAGGTCTTCCAGATCGCGAGACTGAAAACTAGGAACATATAAAACACATTGTCTCTTCATGAATAAATATTGTTTAAAAATTGCAAACCCATATAATCCAAAATAACAATTCTATTTAAGTTGAAAATACGGTAGCCACATTTTGTTCGCGCTGTACATTGGATCTGATTTTAAATTCTTATTATGGTAAGCAACATAAATGATTGGAAGATAAAATATCTAGAATTAAATGTAGTCAATGATCAAAGCAAAAATTAGTGTCCGGTTAAATTGCAAGCGAAACACCACATGTAGAATATTGCAATGCATATATGAGTCTCAAATAATCGGTAGTAGCCATCTGAACTCGGGTTCGTCAATTACATATTTTTAATTAAAAAAAACACGCGTTCAAATTATAATAGTGTATGATTTTAATTTTTATCAGGAATGCATTCAATTTGTTTTTATTTTATTTAATTAACAATAAAATCGGGACCTTTTGAAAAATCTTAAAAGATGTAATGTTTTCAAGGTTTGTAAATATTCGAATATTTATTATAAATCACATATAAGTTATATATTTAATTTCCTCATGAGGTTTTAAAAATACTTTTAGTCTTTATAGCTGTCTTGTTTGTCTTCCCTCTTCTATTACTATCATATTATATTTTTAATATTGTTCTCTAATTCTAATCTCAATTTTATTATACTTCTAATCTGAATGGGTCAACTGTAGTTTTAATCTCCATTTAAATGCCATGTTCAACTATATATATATATATATATATATATATATATATATATATATATATATATATATATATATATATATATATATATATATATATATATATATATATATATATATATATAAGCTGAATGTCTGGGTGTGTGTGTCTGGTCACGAATATGCTCCTATATGGTTGACTATTTAAATAAAAACTGATTACATATAATGATAGAAGATGTATCGAGACACGGAAATGGGTATGTTTGATCTGGCAGATCGGTGGTTCATTAAAATTGTGGGGTCTACGTTCGCATCTGATCCACAAAGTATGGAAATAAAAAAATTTAAAAATTAAAAAAACACGTTTACAGGTGTTTTTGATATAGATGTACATACAATTACTTTGGTATGTATGTTTTAACTTAAATAGGGATGGTATAATAAAATTGTGGGGTCTGCGTTCGCGCGTGGCCTCCAAAGAATGTAAATAGGAACACACTTTAATAAATACTTTTCATATCTATCTGCGTAAGTATAATTTGATAATTATGTTTCACTTTGAGGAAATATGGAATAATAAAAGTATAGGGTGTTTGTTCGCGTCTGACCTCCATAGAATGGAAATGTATCACAAAGTTTAACAAGGTTTTTAAATATAGTTCCACATAATATTATGATAAGTATTTCAGTGTGAACAAGTATAGTATAATAAATTATGGGGTTTTTCTAATTTATGTTTCCTTTCATCATATTTTACTTTGGTTTTGATACCCCAAATTCAGCCTAAATTTACAACCCTTCCTTTTCATAACCTATCATACTTTCATAACTGAGACCCCAGTTTCTATAGGCTGTTTTTAAACATATATATATATATGTGCATCTTTAATAGAAATGAATGTAAAACGCTCAGTGCATACAACATATTAGCTTTTTAATAGAAACTGCTTTTTGAATACATTACACACACACACACAAACATATATATATATATATATATCGCTTATTTAATATAGCAAAGATATGCTGTTTAATCATACGTTTATTTTTTTTAGATTTCTTATCATTGTTGTCACAAGAAAATTTTAGTAGTGTTCCGTTCCATATTGTGAGAGTACTCGACACATTCGGGCGTATCTCAAAATATCTGTCGGAATATAACCCGAAAAAGACTTGTTAGACACCCATATATTAACTTGCATTTCTCAGCCCTATATTCTGCGTTGTTTAAAAGGGTTTAGCTTAAAATGGGCAACTCAAGTTCAGTTGTAATAATTTAAGTCACCTAGAAGAAATGTAAATTAGTATTTCTCCCAAATGTGTTCTCTTGTTTGAAATGCAACCTCTTTTTCAGTTTTTGTTTTATGTTGATAGCTTTTAAAATGTGTACTTTTACTTTAAATGTTTGTTAATTATCAACCATTTTTGTGTTTAAGATTATATGTGTATTTTATCAGATGAAAGTCAGTATGTATTTTTGTAATGTAAAAATGGCACGGGATATAAATTATGCAGTCTGTGATAACTAACTGGTAGTGGACTAAAGGTAAATATATATTTAAATGTTGGTATAAGAGTTTGAGTCTTACAAAGTGATAGATCACCTTTTATTTTTTCTAATGTTTATTTAACGTCTACGTTTTCTGCTTTCAATTTTTCATAGTAAATACGAGTCAATTTCTTATCTAATAGTAACGTAACGAATGTATGTATGGTATTTCATGAAAAGTATGTTTATTTAAATCCCGGTTGTATTGTGTTACAGTAGATAATGTTTACTGATCTCGGGATGTAATGCTTAAATATCCCACTATTTTGGTTGAGTTATTAAAAGTTCTGATTCTTTTGTTGCTTTACCGCTATACAATATAATTAGGAAACGTGTTGTCAATAATTTCTCTTTTAGTATTTTATCTAATTTCGAGAACAGTGTATGTTGTAGAGTCAAGTCATCACACGCATTATTACCTTTAATATACAACCCCCGACAATGTTGATGCCGACAACAACCATTATGTATTCGCTAAAACTAAAATAAAATACAACCTCCCCCACGAATTTCATAAACTTAGTATTCTCATCTATAGCTTCACATAACAACTTAAAACCATGTCAACATTGATCAACCGATACATACATATATATATATATATATATATATATATATATATATATATATATATATATATATATATATATATATATATATAGTATTAAGTCAGCACAAGTCTTATTTCAAATCTTAAAAACACAGAAAACCGGGAATATTATTATTTTTTGATCCTGATGGAAAACAAGATAATCAGCCAATGCACCGTGAAACCAAAAAATCTAGATATAATGCGGGCAATATAATATTATAGTAATTGAGAGAACTCTTTAAATATATATATACGTACTCGGACAATATAATTATCTATTACATATAACAAAGTTATATTTTCCTAAATATGACACTTGTCATAAATACTTAGATTTATAATATATATATATATATATATATATATATATATATATATATATATATATACATATATATATATATATATATATATATATATATATATAATAGTCACAAATGTAAGTTAATGTTTCAGCTGATAAGAATTGTCGGTGCACAAAAAAGTAAAACAATCTTTGTAATATGTGAATTCCAGTTAGATTTTTATAGAATGAATGCCCATTAAACCACATCTTCCCTTGAGAACAGAGCTACCCATAGTCATTGCAAAAATAAATATGAGGTGATGCTTAAAGGAGATAAAAGAAATTCACATTCTTTTTTCTTCCAAATAATACACCCACTTCTATATACTCATAGATGAAATTTGTATTCCAAATAACCATAGCAATAAACAACACTTTATTGAAGCCGTATCAGAAATATAAATGTTAAACTTGTTAATAATATTTCATTGAGGTGAATTGATAGGATGGAAAATAATGCTTTTAAACTGACTGATATGAAAACGAGATGAGGAAACAATAGCCAGAATTTAGCTGTTAATATTCTAACAATACTAATTGCTATCAAATGTCCACATTGAATAAACTCTGATAATATCTGCTCTTTCAGTAATTGCAACGAAGTGTAACATAGTTTTTTAATCAATAGGTGTTAAGCAAATATCCTGAAATGTAAACGTAAAACGCTTTATAGTTGTGCAAATTCGCAGAAATTAGTTATTGAAATCTAACCAACTTTAGATGAGTACAAATGTTAAAACTAGGCAGCAAGCAGGGACACCAGTCTCGAATTAATGACGGAGCTGTTCAAACATTGAAAATACAAGTCAAAATACTAAAAAGAAACAGGACACATCCAACATACCTCTTCTTGCAATATCAAGTAACTAATGGGGGTTATAGTAAACAAACACGATTTTTGATTTTCTTTTGCGTACGAGTTCGAATAGAAAACCAAGGATGAAAACAGATTTCGGGAAAAAATAGACAACTGAACGACAAAATATCAGAAACAAATGTTGAATAAAAATATGAAATAATCACCCTTATACAGAAATGCATAATAAACAAACACTGTAAAACACACTAAATAATTGTTAGATAGCTTAAAGGTGTGAAGTAAAATCCATACTTGAAACGGTTGCCAACTTTCAGCGGAATTTAAAAAAAACGTACGTGTGCAAAATACGGAAAATTTATTGGGCACATACAGAATGTAGCATTGTACCTCTAGCATTTACCGAATAACGTTTATTGCCATGCAAAAAAAAAAAAAACGTTAGCTAGGCGAGTGAGAAACAAAAAAAAATCTAATTAGTATTTCCAAAAGTTTTTGGCCGAAAAATGTCGATAAATATTACAGCAACAAATTCGACCTAGAATATAACATTTTTTTTAAGAAATAGTGAATGTATCCTCGTATCATTAGATAAAATAAATAAATATTTAAACAAGTTAGTATGTTTTCATAAGTGCAATATAGGTAATGGCCTGCACGTGTAGCATATGGATTTTAGGAAACTCGCGTTAGTGCTAATTTCTCAACCGGAGATATATTCGATATATAAAAAAAAATACGCTCTCTACTGAAAAATATTACTACAGAAATGAGGACCGGAAATACGGTAAACCTAATTCTCGGCTATCAATTCTCGCATGGAAGAATAACTAAGTAAATCAGAGACGGCAGTTTGATGACACGAAAAATGTGCCGCAGGTATATCTAAGGCTTGACAGAATCTTGTTAAGTGGAGGACGAGTAACGGGCAAAAAATTACACGCCGCTCTAAGACTGCGACAACCGTGAAAAAAAAAAAAAAAAAAAAAAATCGACAATAAACGTAAACTGAACGCTTCTGTCAATACAACATAAAATATACACTGTATACAACTGGACATTATAGAAAATACTTATGGCAACATGACCCAATAAAATACCGTTCAAAACATCCTGCTGGATCAAGAAATCTTTAGTCGGGACGACCCAACCCAATCTTGAGTATTTGTAGCTATCATGTTCACGTAGTCCCATCATTTCCGTTTGAGTGTCCAGTACTATTTACTCTGTTGCTTCTACTTTTCCCTTCTGATTTCCAGCAGATTGCACTTTTCCATACCGGATTTCATTTGGATATCCTGGCTAAAGCTTCTGGTCGTGATTACTAGTTCTTCTAGTTCAGTCTGTCTAGTTTCAGGACATCTCTTTACATTAGGAGATTCATTGTGTCTTCTTTGTAAGTAGCATTTTCTAAGGATGTTCGTCATAGCTATCATAAACAGTAATATTATAGGGAAAAGCCTGGGAAGATCCCTTTCTGTATTTCAATTTTTTTGTATCGTCATTCAGCTGTCATTTTAAGTCTCAAATATTATTATTATTGGCTCACATGGAGCTTTCACACAAGTCAACAAACGATCTGATTGGAAACAGTTGGTGTTCTATGGAAGCTGAGTAACGTCCAGCTCTCTCCACCTCGTTCGATAGCATTTAAAAAAGTAATTTGCATCATCGCAACAACCGCTTACCATTGATTTCTCGCTGGTAGTGGCCGTTGGTTTATACTGGAATTAGAGTGGCACTCCACATGCCGGGGTCCCAGTTCTCTTTGCGCTTGCCCAGCCGAGGTCTGGTTGGCGCTCACTCCTCGGTCTTTCAGTCCTTATTGACACTTCTCGGCCCTTTCGTACCCCTTTTTTATTGGGGCGAACGGTGATGAAACAATGGGGGAATGCATGATGGGGGGTAGAACATGTAGATATGTAGCTTCGGTGTTCTTCATTCCCTGTAACGCTTTTCGTTATATTGTCTTGTATTATTCTCCGCATTCAAGGGTTTCCTTAATATTTCAGTCGTTTTCATTATCGTTACTCGTTGTATTTTTGCAAATTTCTGACATTCTGTTTTCGAGGTTTTTCGGAATTGTGCCTAGTCCTCCTACAATTATCGGTACTATTTTGATTTTCTTCATCATCCCAATCCCATTTAACTCTCTGGCTGGCTCTGTGTATTTGTTTCGTGTTTCCTTTTCTTTCATACTAACCCTGTGGTCAGCTAGGACTGCCAAGTCTACGAGTTGACAGGATTTTTCTTTGTTGTTAATTATTACGACATCTGATCTTCTTGCTTGGGTGGGTTTTTCCGTATGTATTCCCATGTTCCATAGAGTTTTGTGGTTCTCGGTCTCCAGTGCTGTTGCGGGTTTATGCTTGTACCATTTGTATATACGCTCAAAATGCAGTCGTTTGTACAATTCCAAGTGTACCATCCTCCTTACTTGGTCATACCTATTTTTGTCTTCCTTTTGAGCAAGTTTGCTGCATTCACTTACTATATGGTTTATCGTTTCGTCTCTTTGTCCACAGAGACTGCATTTATTATTATTATTATTATTATTATCATTATTATTATTATTATTATTATTATTATTATTATTATATTTGTTGTTGTTATTATTGTGTGTTTTTATCTGCACGTGCCAAATACTGGCTGTTATTAACTAACTTATTAGTATTGTGATAATCAACGACGAAAAAACAGATGGTGGTAAATAGCTCCTTAGAAGTATTATCGTTACTTTGAGTATTTTTGAATAACTGCAGTTATTTTGAAAGTCCAACTTAATACAGTGCGACCATACACGAGGTAACCAGACGATTAGTTTCAAACCGGAGTCGGAAACGCATAGATGGTTTCAATTCTCTAAGCGATGTGATCTGAATTTTATAAATACATATATTACACACACATTGATAATGGTATCTCTATATGATCTTATATGGAATTACTCACTGTACAAAGCATGCAAGACTAAATGCTAAAACTAGTAACGTAAATAAAGTACTACGCTTACGCCCAATAACCCATTTAATGTACATTATGAATCACTACAAGAAAATAAAATCCGATGTTACCTAATGCAACATATACATTTATATATATATATATATATATATATATATATATATATATATATATATATATATATATATATATATATATATATATATATATATATGATGGGCTAGTAATAGATGTAATTAACTTTCCCGGGAATTATTTTCTGAAAAATAGGCAGAACAATATTATGTGATACAATTCTAAAATTAAAAAAAAAATACACACACTATATTTTTTTTTTTTATATATAGAATGTTTGGCTGTTTATTAAAGTCATAGGTACGTAAGTGGAAATATTCATCAATCAAAGACAGTTATTTATGGTAGCTCTTATAAAGCATTACAGCAACTAATAATTTTATATTGATGTGAAAACAACCGAGTTATTTTTAAGGAAAATACTTGATAAAAATAGTGTACGCACATTTACAGTTAATCTTGAATAAGGTGATAAGTATCCGAATCTTCCAAAGCATGGTTAACTCAGCTAGTTTATTAAAAGCCAACAAGAACATTGTATTATATCATATTGATTCGTCCATTAATCTAATTAGATTCAATTAGGCTTATTGTCTTGAAAGCCTATATCTTTAGGTAAGAGCAACTGCGCAGGTAGCATGGTTAAAAGATCGGTGTACTTCTCATTGAGAGTTGATAATGCACGGATAAATCGAGTTGAAGCCGCTGTGCATGATAAAACCTCGGAATTCTACACGATTATACCTATGGATATACGAGGAAATTGGGTTGTTGCAAGTGCACTGCTCGAGGCTACTATTTTCAACTAAGAGCCCATACTCATGGACGGCCATTTTTGTTCTGCAAGCAAAGTCACTCAAACCCGCAAAAGCAACAAGAAACTCCCGCCTTTGCCAAGTAAACAATAGTCAATGCAGTCTTGCAACGCTTCATTTTGTCTTGGAATCTAATAGCCCGCAGTTTGTCTGATGAACGGGAACTATTGGGAAATTAAATATTACACAGAAAAATACGCCCGTATGTCAATAAAACGGAGAATAAGCAAAGAAAATGTGTAGAGGCACATGTGAAAAGGGTCGATAAGAAATAATTGGTGAATGCAGTCACCGACATTACAACACATTTCGGAGGAAAAAACATCAATTTTCGTACTTACTAGTCAGCTTCCGTTTCTCATAATCACATATATCGGTGTGTGCATGATTAATAATATTTTACACATAGATATTTCCCGTTCCGTATGTGATATCTTTCTATCTTTCTCTTTTATATTCGGCCTCATTTTATATATGTTTCAATTTACACCAGTGGAATTTCTAAAGCATCAAGATTCCCCTTACAATAACTAACACGTGTTTCCTATATGAGATACATAAGTATTCGAAAATCACATGACATTTCTATATTTACAGATATATCACTGAGCATGTTTATTAGTTGGATACATGATTCTCCTTTCCATAATGAACTATTTATGCTATGGCAATATTATGGTTTCATTATCTCGCCGTATTCAAACAGAGAACTGGTAAATTATCTAGTTTGGTGCTCTTAAATGTGCACACTTTTACATATAAATCAGTGTCAAAATGATATATTATTTGGCTGAGCCAAAGAATGTTGTGCCGAACCAACCAGTGATAAAATAGGTCTCAGTGGAACAACTTGCTTGTGGATTTGGGGGAGACCATACATTCTAGGACGTTGTGAACCAGAGGGGCTAATAATGTCATAGACGTCTTTGCAAGAACTTTCTTTTTAAATAATGCAAGTAGACCCTTTTGCATTTTTGCCTCGTTCTTTCAAGTATTATCCGTCAACTCGACAGGACCGAGTTTACGGAATTGCGAAACATCATTGAGAATAACTGTTATTTTCTCAACGTAGTCCGATTTGTCCCAAATCACCAGTCCTGCACCTTTAACCACGTGAAATAATGTGGAATGTAAACATTTAATGTACATTTTTACATGTTCATTCCGACAGCCAGAGAGTGATCTAATCGTTATACGATGATCAACACATGAGAGCTAAAGTGGCAGATTTTTATTAACCAGAACGTGCTCAACGATGAGAAACGGGTGTCTTAACAGGGGTGACATAATGTTTTTTTCACTATAATAATCAAATACCTATATTCGAAATCGGCAACACGAGCCATCTCTGGCTCGATTAGCAAATACCGTTTCCATTCGACTACAATTATCCGCGCGAAATGACGTTTAATATAAACGTTTGTTTAATATTAAAGGTTTATTATGCCAGTAACACAGTCATGTAATCCTTATACGATGATTTTAATTTGACAAACTTTTATTCAACTGAAAGTGCGCAGAGATTAGAAACGGGTGTCTTAAAGGGGTTGGCGTAATATTGTTTTTACTATAATAATTCAATACCTACATACATAGATACATATATATGTATACATGTATATATATATATATATATATACATATATACCGATATACGTATATATATACATATATATATATCTACATATATATATGTCCATATATACACACATGTACATATATATACATATACACGCATAAATATACATATACACACACGCATGCATATATACATATATACACACATCTACATATATATACATATATGCACATACACATATATACACACATATACATATATAGATATATACACAATTATATATATACATATATACACACAAATATATACATATACATATATACATAGATGTACACATATACATATATATATATACATATATACACATATATACATATATATACATATATATACACATATATACACATATACATACACATATATACATATATACATATATATACATATATATATATATATATATATACACACATATACATATATATATGATGAAAATAATGGAAATAGTATTCCGACAAAATAGAGAAAATAAAAAAGGAACACACCGTATCATGTGATCACCAACGTTTCGTCTTTATTTAACCTAGAGGAAGTCTGGAAATAAAGACGAAACGTTGGTGAACACATAATACGGTTTGTTCCTTTTTTATTTTCTCTAGATATATATGTATATATACTTATATATACCCATATACTTATAAAAACATATATATACACCTATAAATATTTACATGTATACACACATATACACATATATACACATACACATATGTATATACATATATATGCACACATATACCTATATATATACATATATACACGTGACATATATATAAATATACACACTTGTACATATATATATATATATACATATATGCACATATAGATATATATATATACACCCATATACATATATATACATATATATATATATATATGTACACATATATAAATATACATATATATACATATATGGATATATATACAGTGATGAGCATATTTATTGGCACGGTAAAATAAAAGTTAAATTTGGTCTAATAAATTCTAAAAAAAGGGATTAAATTAAAGAAAATAACAAAGTATATTATGTATTTTTAACTGGTCTTTCCGATGCAGTAATCGGATTTTAGAAAAAATAAATAACAAAGGAACAACAAACATAATTGTAAAAAACCCTTGTTCAAAATTATTGGCACGGCTTTGTTTTTCGTTTAGTATCAGTATAATATCAATCAATTTACGGTTTACGTGCTTTCTGAACTTTTTTATAGCCATATTATGCTTGTTTAACGCTAATTCAGTGAATAATTTTTTTTCAGATAATTTTTAGAGCGCGATTTATTTAAACTATTATAAGTGACTAAATTATAATTTTCAATCGCCATGGTTAAAACTAAGGAACACAGTGAAGACGTCAGGAAGCGTGTTGTAGCATGCCATACCAATGGGGAGGGCTATGATAAGATTTCAAAGAAGCTAAACCTTCCCAAATCCACTGTTAGAGCCATAATAAACAAGTTCAAATCGCAAGGCCACGTTATGAGTTTGGAGGGTAGAGGGAGAAAAAGGATTCTTTCCCCAAGAGATGAACGGAAAATTGTTCGATAAGTAAAACAAAACCCAAGGATCTCCGTTGGGGAGATTGTTGATGAACAGAGCACCTCAGGAGTGAATGTATCTCGACATACAGTTGGTAGAGTTTTGAAGAGAGCTGGTTTAAAAGCATGTCGTCCGAGAAAGACTCCCTTATTGAAGCCTATGCACCTGAAAGCACAATAGTGTCTTATATTTACAGAAAATCTGGCGAAGCTTTCCTGCCTAAGAACACCATACCCACAGTGAAGCACGGTGGAGGCAGTTTGATGTTTTGGGGATCTTTTGCTGCCTCTGGACCAGGGCGACTTGTTAAAGTCACAGGTAGCATGAAAAAGGAAGATTATGTTAAAATATTAGATGAAAACCTGCAAGACTCTGCTAAAGAGGTCTCACTTTGTCGTCGTTGAGGGTTCATGCAAGATAATTACCCAAAACATTCGGCTAAACTGACTAAGAAATGGCTTGAGGACAATCATATTAATGTGTTGGCGTGGCCATCACAAAGCCGAGACCTTAATTCAATTGAAAATTTATGGAGAACATTAAAATTGAGGGTAATGCAAAGGAAGCCTAAGAATCTTATTCAATTGGAGGATTATTGTCAGGAAGAGTGGGCTAAAATTACTACTGAAGAGTGCAACAATTTGGTTGTAAACTATGAAAAGCGACTGAGGAAGGTAATCAAGGCCAAAGGCTATACAATTGATTATCAAATAAATCGTGCCAATAATTTTGAACAAGGGTTTTTTTGCAATTATGTTTGTTGTTCCTTTGTTATTTATTTTTTCTAAAATCCGATTGCTGCATCGGAAAGGCCAGTTAAAAATACATAATATACTTTGCTATTTTCTTTAATTTAATCCCTTTTTTTAGAATTTATTAGACAAAATTTAACTTTGATTTTACCGTGCCAATAAATATGATCATCACTGTACATACGTACACATTTACTTATATATACACATATGTGCATATATACATATATACGCATATATACACACATATACATATACACAGACACACACATATATATGTATATATATATATATATATATATATATATATATATATATATATATATATATATATTACGACACCATATATGCATGTGATAAGGTTATTGGTTTCATTACACCGAATCAATCATAAGAGGCTTGAATGAGTCAGCTAAAATTCCTCACCGACATTGAAAACTTATTTCAGTTTTCAAAGTTTTCAGCTAGTGTTTCCTTTATATTGTTTTTTTTATTATTTTTTATGTTTTGGTTTAAATTTATATTCATATTTCGTTTTTTAATATATTCCATGTTCTGCACAATTAAGATTATTCTTCTAAATCTCAATAGATGTTGAATTACTATTATTATTATTATTATTATTTTACTTTCTAATTGTAGTTTTATGTATATATATATATATATATATATGTGTGTGTGTGTTTGTGTATATATATATATATATATATATATATATATATATATATATCATTTACATTAATATAGAGATATTCGTTATGTATTGTTTATATTTAGATTTTTATCTTCAGGATTGTATTCGAGTGGTTTATAGTTTCGAGAACTAGTCTTAAATCTGGAGATTTACCTTTGAAATTTTTAATTTTATCGAGGAAATGATGATAATAATAAGGAAAATTTAATCTAATGATCAATTCATAAGTTTCTATTAGATCTTATTTATTATTCAATATGTATATATATATATATATATATATATATATATATATATATATATATATATATATATAATAGCAGGGGTAACAAAAAAAAAAGTCGCCCCTCTGGATTTACATGCTTGGTGCCGGTCTCCCCCCCTTCAGCGAGAGATGATCCCCAACCCCACCTTCAGGGAGTAGGGTGCCTGGAGGCTTCTCCCCCCCCTCAAGAATAAAGTCACCTCCTCCCGGCCTGTTAGCCCCCCCACCTTTGGGGGGGACACCGGCTCCCTCATTTGGGGGGAGAAACTGCCAAGCCACCCCCTTTCGGGTGAGAAAATGCCAGGCTTCCCATTTTGGTGGGGGGATGGTGGCGTGGCCTTCGTTATAAAGATGGCCGGCCTGCTGAAAAAATGACGTCATCGCCGAGTCCCAACAAGCAAGATATGTGGAACTCTTAGACTGTCAATAATCAACAGTAATTTTTACAGACAGCGTTACAAAACTTCAAAATTGGATTGAAATAAAGAACGCGATGATTTATACTGAAACTCATCTAATATTAATAATAAAAAAAATAATTTAAAAAAAACACAAGTTTGTTTAAGTATTATAAGCAATTGAATATTTCGTTGTATTATAGGTTTTAAAGATTAGAATGCGTTCTTTAATTACTTATAAATTACATTTTAAAAAGTGAAGTTGTTACGTCAGAGCAAAGCGAACAGTCAATCTCTCTACTTACTCTCTCTATATATCTCGCTATCTCTCTCTTTCTTAAAAAATCTAATGAACCAGTTAACCCCCTCTCTCTGTGAATGATGTGGCGTGGCAGACACTTGACTGAGGGAAATGGGACAGAGATTGGGTGTGAATATCGCCGTAGCGAGCGGAAATATGTCGTCATGGCAACCAGACAGTAAACATTCGTGGCGAGAAACTCGAAGCACGAGGGATTTGAAAATAAATAATATGTTGGCGAAAAGAAGCGAGACTGCCCTGTATATCAAACACTTCGCTCCGAGAATCGGACCTCATCGAAGATTGAGATTTGGATCAGTTAAACTGCGGATTATAAGTCAAATACAATCGTATTGTCGATTAACCTCAACATTTAATCTGGCTGAGATTTGAATTAATTAAATTGCTGATTATCATTCCAAATACAATCGTATTGTCGATTGAATTCTTATTTGGGACTAAGATTCGAGGATTTCGCCATTTTCTTGGATATTGTGTTTGCGAACGTTTAATCCGTGTTTACCCTAACGGATAAAAACAGATAAGTTTGGCCTATCTCATGCCAATATCTTTTCCTTTCCACAAAATTGTATACAAATTATACTGTATTTTTCATGTCGCATACATCTGAAAAACATCCCCAGAAATACGTCTGTGTCACTCCTTCTTTTTATCGGAACTTTTTCTTCTTCCTTTGTATATAAAAAATCTTTCTTGAATTCTAAACT
Organism: Euprymna scolopes; assembly: GCF_053919585.1. NCBI lineage: Eukaryota > Metazoa > Mollusca > Cephalopoda > Sepiida > Sepiolidae > Euprymna > Euprymna scolopes. The sequence goes on along the minus strand of NC_136485.1, from coordinate 50,452,509 downwards.
TTTATTGAGTGTTCGTTTCGTCATTTTTGCTCTGTTGTTCCGTTCTCATTATTGATATGTTTCGCTGGTTAATCCGACATCTGACGATTAACCGAAGATAATTATGAGATGTTGGATATAAAAAAATAAATTTTTATGTCGCGATCTGACTGCCAATCAATTCGGTCATCCATTAACCGGGTCGTGACATTATTCAATGTAACATGTTTATTCAGCTCGAAAACCATACAGTGTTTACCGATGTATTGGAAAATTACAGATGGCGTCTGACTCCCTCTTTAACACGGTCAGTTTAGGAAAAGGTGTCATAAATAAAAAAACTGGATAAAATACTGTTAACAACTCGCTCAATATATGTTACCGTGACATAGCTATACATATATTCGGCGGGTTGGGTTTGTATTACTGTACACATAGATTCGAAAAAAGTTTTCACAAAACAAATATATAACAAATGTTATCAAAGGCAAGATAAGTTACTTTTCTACCAAACTGGAGATATTTTTGTGATTTTATTCAATGTAACATGTTTATTCAGCTCGAAACACATACAGTGTTTACCGATGTATTGTGAAATTCACGATGGCGCCTCACCCCCTCTTCAACACGGTAAGTTTGGGAAAAGGTGTTTTAAGTAAAAAAAATAGAAAACATACTATTAAAACCCCGCCGAATATATGTCACGGTAACATATATTGAGCGAGTTTTTAACAGTATTTTATCCAGTTTTTTATTTATAACAAATTTTCTCAAACTTACCATGTGAAAGAGGGAGTCAGACGCCATCTTGAATTTTCCTATACGCCGGTAAACACTGTATGGTTGTCGAGCTGAATAAACATGTTACATTGAATAAAAACACAAAGAATATATACAGTTATGTAGAAAAGTAACTTATCTTGCCTTTGATAACATTTATTTTTTATATATTTGTTTTTTGACAACTTTTTCGAATCTATGTGTACAGTAATACAAACCCCGCGGGTTTTTAATAGTATTTTTTCTAGGTTTATATTTATAACACTTTTCCCATACTTACCTTGTTAAAGAGGGAGTGAGGCGCCATCTTGAATTTTCCAATACATCGGTAAACACTGTATGGTTTTCGAGCTGAATAATCATGTTACATTTAATAAAAACACGAAAAATATATCCAGTATGGTAGAACAGTAACTTATCTTGCCTTTGATAACATTTATTTTTCATATATTTGTTTTTTGACACCTTTTTCGAATCTATGTGTACAGTAATACAAACTCGTTTTACGAGCTGAATAAATATGTTAAATTGAATAAAAATACGAAAAATATATCCAGTTTGGTAGAAAAGTAACTTATCTTGCCTTTGATAACATGTATTTGTTATATATTTGTTTTTTGACAACTTTTTCGAATCTACGTGTACAGTAATACAAACCCGAAATGAAAAGACCACGAGTGAACGCGCATTTTTTTAGTTTAGTTTCATATACATACACACACACACACACACACACACACATATATATATATGTATATATATATATATATATATATATATATATATATATATATATACAAAAATAAGTATTTTTAAATTTTATCTTTCTAGCTTTAAAAAAAAGTTTAAAAATTTAATCAGCCAGCATAATTTATTTTTAAATATTGAAAAATTTCAGGAAAATTAATTTTTGCTAGATTTTCAAAACATGTGTGTCAACAGCTAAAAAAAATCGTCTCTTCAAAAGAACATGTTTTAAAGAAAACGGTAGTGAACGTGTGTTTGTGTGCGTTTGTGCGCGTGTGCTTATGGCGGACGTGATGTCAGAGGTTTGATTGTTAGACTGTGTACGTTTCGTATTTTTGTAATTTGTAAATAACCAGTTAGGAAAAAATTAAACCCTTCCAAGATGGACAATAAATAAAGCCATAATATTTTATTGTAAAGTTAAGAGAGTAGGAACCATAGTTTCTTAGGAGATGTGATTATTTGATTAACCAATCAGAAATCGTCTGTGGCACACATATCTCTGTTTATATATATATATATATATATATATATATATATATATATATATATATATATATATATATATATGCGTGTGTGTAGATTAATGTATATATATACATATATACATATATATGAATTTATATATATATACATTTGCATATATAGGTGTATATATATTCATATGTATGTAAGTATATATACATAGTTATGTATATATTTATATGTATATATGATATATATGTGTAAATATGTATATATGTGTATATATGTAAGCATATATATATATATATATGTGCAGATGTATATGTATATATGCATATATATGCATATATACACATATATATGCATATATGTATATATAAATATATATATATTTATATAAAATGGGTTAATAAATTCCAACGAAAGAAAGATGTATATTTAAATAAGGAAGTAGTAACCAACAATGTTTATTTTTTAACATTATTTTATTATTCCGTGTGTTGGTTTTTATTGAGAATTATGTTTGGATCATTGTAATAATGTTTTTAAGTCATTGAAATCGTTTACGCGCGCTTCAGACGGTCTGTGATGCGTCCTCGTCAGAAATTATTTTCACATGTGTAAAAATGGCGATTTTCATAGTTAGTTTGAAGTTTTTCCAAGGGGTGGATGCTTGTAAGTGTTTATTATACATTGGTATTCTGACTTTTTATTGCTTTTTTATTTGGTGTGTTCCAGGGAGACTTGACCTTGCTGTAGTCAGTCGCTATCTCTTTCTGCTAATGTTTATTTTCTTTTCATTTAGGGCGCGGTATGGTGTGTGTATGTGTGTGTGTGTTTATGTGTGTGCGCGCGTGTGTGTACGTGTGTGTGTTTGCTTTTATTGGTTTGAGAATGTGTATATTGTTTTATAGTATTTTGAGGTTATTTGCTTCTTAGGAAGGCGGCTGTGGTCCGAGGTCGTTACTAGTGTGTATATGTGGGGAGGGGGTGGCTCTTCTGAAGTAAGGGTAGGGGTTCTTTCAGTCTATTTTGATATTTATTTTTTGGATTCTTGGATTGTAGTATTGTGATTTTTCGTTTTAGTCTCATATTATGTTTGTTTGAAAGAGGGGTGTATTTAAAATAGGGGATTTTTGAATGTTTCTATTTATTTGTCTCCCTATGTGGGGAAGATTTTGTTCCTCAGAGTGGGGCATCGGAGGGAGTGTAGGTATTGGAGGGGGATGATAGAAGGGAAGATAGTCGTTTCAGTCATGAGGGGGTTCTCCTCCCCTAACTGAGGAGGGAGCGAGATGTTGGAACAGATATTTTACTATGGTTCTAGATGTCTCCTAGTGGTGTTGGTTTCGAGGTTAAGTAGGGTTGGTATTGTTCAGTGTGTTGTATTAGAGATAGGGGGTTATGTCTGTGTGTGGTTGTATGCGCGCACGTGTGTGTGTTTTAATGTGTCCGTTCATATTTATGTGTGGGTGTGCATATGTGTATGTGTATGGGTGTGCATGCGAGTGTACCTTGCATTTCATATTTTTGGGTGATGGTATTAGGTTCTGTTCAGTTCAGGAGTAAATCTGGCGATAATTTTTTTTCCTGTGTAAGTAAATAAAAATAATTGTCTGTTTGGAAGATTGGCATTATTTTGAAGCTGTTTCCACTGCATGGGTGTACGTGTTTTGAAACATAGAGGTGTTTGTTATCTGCAATTTTGATGTTGCTCTTATGTAAGGCCACTCTATTGCTTAAATTTCTGGTGACGCCTATGTAGGATTTGTTGCATGTTGTGAATCTTAGTGCATATACTACATTTCTTGAGGTGCAATTTAGAAACTTTTTTATTTTGAATGTTTGTGCTGGGTGTTTGAATGTGTATGTGTTACCTTCAATTATTATGCCCCATACTCCGCATCGCGGTTTGTTGCATTTTGTAACTCCTTTTGTAGTATGTGGGACGAGTTTGAGGAAGTTAGGGTGTGTTTTATTTTTTTGGGGTTAGCGTTTGCTTTTTATTAGTTTTGTTGTTTCAAGTATGTTGCTTAGTTTGTCGTTCGGATTGAAGAGGATAAGGTTTTTTGTTATCTTTGTTAATAGTTCTGGGTTGTTTGTGTTGGGTGTAGAGACGTATGCTAAAATTTGTTCTTTGTTGTGTTCTTTTGGGGTTCTTAGTGGGTCTATTGGAATTTTTTAAGCCAGTTCAATACCTTTCTGCATAAGTGGTAGTGGGTATCCTCTTTTCCCCAGTGTTATTTGTAGTTCATTCAGTCTAGTTGAACGGAGGTGTCTCTCTGTTACTATGGTGCAGGCTCTACGTGCTAAGGAGTAGGGTATTCATTTTAGACAGTTTTAGGATGGTGGCTTTTGAAGTGGAGGTATTGTTGAGTGCCTGTGCGTTTGTGGTAGATGTCTGTGATTATGTTGGTGTCTTTTTATTGTTACTAGGATGTCTAGAAAAGGTAGTTCTGTGGGGCTCTGTTCTAGTGTGAAGTTTATTTTTGGGTGTAGATTTTGTAGCAAAGTGAGGAGTTCTTTGATATCCCCCCATGAGGTTCTCCAGAGGATAAAACAATCGTCTGGGTATCTTTTCCCAGATTTTATGAAGAGTGTATTTTTATTGTGCCCGTACTTTTGCTCCATCCTTTCATAAAGGGTCTCTTCTAAGAAAGCGAATATACGGGTTGCATATGTCGGTGCAATTTAGGTACCTATTGCTGCGCCTAGTATTTGGATGTAGTTGTCTTTATTGAATTGGAAGGAGTTGTTATTGAGGATCATGTCGATGCTATACAACGAATTGTTTATTGAATCTGGGGTGTAAAGTCTGTGTATCTTTGTCAATCCAATATGCGATAGCTTCTTTTCCTAGATTGTGTGGGATATTGCTATATAGGCTGATAACATCGAATGTGGCTAGTATAGTCCAGTCGTCTACTGTTTGTGGTAGGGAGCTAAGGAAGTGTGTGTTATCTCTTACAAAACATCTGACTAGATTGGTGAAGGGATGTAATATGTATTAGGTTGCTAAGTCTGCTTGTTGGGCATGATGTTCCTGCTACTATGGGTCTGAATGTGAGGTCGTTGGGGTTTGGGGTGCTTATGTATTCCGACTTTTGTATGTTGATGGCATGTCTTACCTGGTTAGATTTGTGTATTTTGGGTAGCCCATAAAAGATGTTTGTTTTTGTTGTGAAGTTTGTAAGGAAGTCTTTTTCTTTTTTAGTTAATGTACTATTGTATGTTGAGTGTTGTTATTTTAGATATAATTGTGTCTTCTATGTTAGAGCTAATTGGTTTGTAATAATTTTCTTTCCCTAAAACGAAAATTCACAATACTAAAATGCAAGAATCCAAAAAATAAATATCAATATAGAATGAAAGCACCCCTACCCTTGCTTCAGAAGAGCCAGCCCCCCCTACCCGCACATATACATTAGTAACGACCTCGGACCACAGCCGCCTTCCTAAGGAAGCAAAAAAACCCAATATACTATAAAACAATATACGCATTCCCAAACCACTAAAAGCAAACACAAACACGCACAAACACGCCCACACACACACACATAAACACACACGCACACACACGCACACACATACACGCACCCTACCCCACCCTAAAGGAAAAGAAAAAATCATTAGCAGAAAGAGATAGAGACTGACTACAACGAGGTTAAGTCTCCCTGGACAAACCAAATAAAAAAGCAATAAAAAGTCAGAATACCAATGTATAATAAATACTTACAAGCCTCCACCCCTTGGAAAAACTTCAAACTAACTACGAAAATCGCCATTTTTACATATTTGAAAATAATTTCTGACGAGGACGCATCACAGACCGTCTGAAACGGTCGTAAACGATTTCAATGACTTAAAAACATTATTACAATGATCCAAACATAATTCTCAAATAAAAACCAAGACACGGAATAATAAAATAATGTTAAAAAATACACATTGTTGGTGACTACTCCTTTATTTTAATATATATATATATATATATATATGTATATATATATATATATGTGTGTGTATATAGATGCATACATATGCATATATGTATTTATAACGTTACCGAAAATGTATCTATTAAAATGGTCCTGTGTCGATGGACGTCATTTTTGGCTCATGGACTTTAAGTGCCTTAGAGAGTGGCACTCGTCTGACAAGAAGCGTTACAATCATCATATATATGTATATATGTATGCATATTTATATATATATATATATACATATATATATATATATATATGTATATGCATATATAATTATTAGATGTTCACGACTCAAGCAGGGAGTAGCGTGTTGCTTACTATCCCAGGCACTAGTGATGGGAACTGCCGACGGTTTAGACCAACCCCTTTTTGCAAGTAAAGATTTCTTACTTTATTGCGCTGACGTTTCAATTCTATTTTAGGATCCTAGTGTCACAATACCTGCAGTTGGATTGACGTTAATACATTGTTTAAAATTTCAATAGAATTTGGATTCTTATCGGTACCAAACGACCCCGATACCAAGTCTATAAAATGCCTATGTCCTTATGGAAAAAATGTTTTTGAAGCAGCCAACAGGCTGTTATCACCTTCCTAATTAAGAGGACAAATGACTCCTCCAGTTAAAGGTTCACGTAATTTATTGAATTTTTTACTTGAAATCCATTGCCAGCTTCGATTTCAGAACGTAACAGTTCAAAGAGTTGATTATTAGAACATGGAATCCGGCTTTTTGAGCTTATTATTTGCATTACAAACTATGTTGTTTATGTATCTTTCAAATGACTTTGATATTAAATCATGGCCTGTAAATGTAATGTATATTATTTATGTATGTTTTCCACATAAAAAAAATAGTTTTTAATGTTTGTAAACTGAGCTCCACTGTACTCGTTTTGATTGTTGATAAATATTAATAAACCTACAATGTTACACGCCTGTAAAAACTGAATAATTTATCTATGATATTATTTACATCATATTATATTTTGTTTGAACGTGCACTATTATGTGTATATTTAGACATGTTTGTCTACTTTTCCCAAACCTTCGTTTATTTCATTAGAATGAACCTGTAATTTAGAAATTGAGGAACTTTAACAATAGCCTCCTGTTGGTAACGCTGTGTAAGCGATGTAAGCGGGCACAGACATGCATATGCAAATGTATGCGGAATGCGAAATGACATCACTGTGAGTAAAAAACACTAAACAAGAGAGAACGAAAGTAAATTAGAGCAACGGTAACCTGAGAGGCGACACGGAAGTAACGAGAAATCACGCTTGGTGGGCGAACAAAAAAATAAACATATATTACACTAATGTTGTTCCAGTTATTATTTAGACTACATCCCTTTGAAACTTAGATTACTACGTGTTGATATCCTTACAACGTTATATTGAAAACTTAATAGAATAAGAAGTATAATAGGATATAATGTGATTCATACATGCCAAAGCTATTGGCTATTTTTTTTCTTTTTACTTTATCTTTTTTATCAAGTGGCTTAACTCATTTCAGTTATTATACAAGCTAATATAATACGAATATGGAAGTGAACTTTTTTCAATTTATCGATTTGATCGCTTGTTGTGAGAAGGTATAGTTGGATTTTACTTTTAAGAAGAATCCTCTAAGGAGGTTATCTTAGTTGGTGACGAATTTAAGTGATCGGATTTCTCATAAGATTCTGTCCCAGTACCAGGAGAAAACTGTATACAATTACATAATTTTTTGTTTTTTTAGAATGCGATGATAGTATGGCTGGCTTTCTAATTTGAAATCTGATCACCTGTCTAGCGTGGTGCTGTATGAGGAAAGGAAATAAATTTGTCAGTAACCCTGTTTAACATAATCTATCTATATATCTATAAAAGCGAATGTGGGTGGGTGTCTGTGTGTCTGTCTGTATGTATGTCTGTCTGTGTACATTTCCCCACCAAATAATAATAGTCTAGAGACTCGTAATTTGGTATACAAGGTACTGAGATTTGGGAAAATCTATGTGATGGGTTTTCGGCCATAAATTCCGCTGTTCAAGGGGCAAAGCTTAACTATTTGACCTTTGAGAACTCTAACAGACTCCTCCGACAATTTGAGGTCTAAAGACTTAACATTTTAGACATTGGGACAGGGATCTAACTTGATAAATTTATTTGAGCCCAAAACAATAATGTTTAAGAGGTTATAATAGAGGTCAAATTTTAAAAAAAGGAACCGTTTTTTTGTTGTTTCCCCCCAGTATACAGCTCCAAACACCCAGGAAACGCCGGAAACCCATGCTAGTCATCTATATATTAATCAGAGTTTTTGTGTGTTATTTATTTTGCGTGTCACGCTTACACCCGAATGACTGCCTTTTAATCGTTAGAAACTTTTATTTTTTGTAATAAATAATTTTACACTAATTTCTTTATAATTTGGGGTTCGGTTTCGATTATAGCTGATGGCACTTAAGTCATCTATTTTTATATGAAATTTTACAAAGAGGTATCCATGAGTTCTCGGTTCTGAATATATGTATATAAGTATAACTTGCGCCATTCAACTATAATTAGTTTAACTAACTGAACTTACATCAATATATGTGTATATTTATATATTTTATATACGTTTTTGTTTCAGTTTCGATTACAGCTGATGCACCCAAGTCATAATGATATTGAAAATTTTATATTAAACCCCAACTAAATCCCGAAAAAACGATAGAACTTTATCTCTATTATAATATATACGAGACCTTCAATAATTAAAACATCATATTTAAGTGCATTTTGTAACCGGGCTACGACAGGCCTCCTGCTAGCTTTGATAAATACTTTCTATAGTTTGAACTAAAGAGCTACAGGATATTTTCAGAGCGACTATATATATGCTGAATATCTACAGAATACCAACATCGATATATTACATATTGACGAGCCCTCTGTGTGATTTTCACAGGGCGGTCTTAGGAATTATTAGCATACACCTATGCAAGTTCTAGTATTCAATGTGACCATAAGTCTCTCAATTTCAGGCATACCTCCACCTACAGAAAATGGGCAATTAAGTTTTGACTGAGCGCCCTCAATCTTAACTGGATAGCCGCTGTTTACGTTACCGAATATATGTGTGCCCTATTAACTTAACACTTGTAACCAGGTTTGCTTAATTAAAACGACCGCATTATTTGACACACTGTATCTATAAACTGATCATTATTCATTAAATGTTATATATATATATATATATATATATATATATATATATATATATATATATATATATATATATATATATACATATATTACAGTTAACATCCTAAAATAGATTAACTTACATAATGGAATACTTTATATATTAGAAGCTATTTATTAGCTCTTATTTTCCGGTTTGTATTAATATTTAATGAACTGCGTTCGTGAACATTATTTTGTCTTTGTATATATTTGATAAGAATACGCAATAAAATGCCGATGATTTTCAATTTATTGAGTTGAATGTATTTGGGTCACTGACTTCGATCTAAGTAGTTTTTGCATTTGATATTTGATTAGCAAGTAGATCGATAGAAAAATCGATTTTGCAAAGTTTTTTTCATGCAGGAAATTTATCAACATTGTATTTATTTGCACATTAATCAATTCTTTGTATACTGTCACCTTACGCCTCGTAACATTTGTTCATATTTAACTCAAACCTGTGCTTTCTATTTTCTGTGTTTTCATTGATCTCCATTTTGTTATGTCTTTATAAAATATTTGGGAAGAACAATGCTATGCTTAATCATTGTAAGTGGTTTTCATTTCTGCTCTATGTAAAAAATAGTAGTAAACAGGAAAGACTCGTGTGTTAATAGATTGTGATCTGGATTATGTTTTTCTACATGCATTTTATTACGTATGCATAAAACAAAGTAATTACTAAAAAAAATTTCAGAGCTTCTTACGTAAATAATATATCGTGAACTATCGCACATATTTTTCAATATTGGTAACGTAGTGTTCAACCAAAATTGAAAATTATATTAATCGTTATTCTTATACAGCAAATGGTCAGCCGTAATCAGTAGCATTGCTATAAATAACATAAGCATATGGAATTTTGTAGATAGTAATGTTACACCGCTAGAATAAATCATATTCGTTGTCAATACACTTTTAAATATGATAAATATTTGTATCAATTCAGTATAACTGATGAATGAAAAATTACTTTTCAGACAATATTCTAATAAGTATTGTTATCAGGGGAATAATTCATTGATTTTATATTATACATATATATTACGTAGAATACTAGGCAGCTGAAAAAACTACGTGCGATTAGCATAATATAAATTCATGAAAAAAGTTACAAAATTATTTGGATGTAATTTAATTAAGTTACTTTTCTATACATTATGATAAGTATTTTAATAATACTCTTCATGTCGAAGTTATTATCACCACTAGCCATGCAGTTTAATTCGACGTATACAAAGGTTACCGATACAAAGAGTAAAAAGCTACAAAAATAAGAATTTAATCCAAAAAGAAAATGCAACTTTGTTCAGAATATGTCCTCAGACTGTGCGGTCTTAATAGTTTTCTCTCAGCTACAAGGCAATCTTTGTATGGTAACGATTATGACATATAGAATGAAGGGAAGTTGAGTAAGCCTTCATTTTTTAGTGCTACGACATGAGATGATAGGAGTTTTGAAAAATGGGTGAAATACTTTATCGAAGTAAAAGGAGTATTCTCCCTTTTTTGCAATTTAAGCTTGTATTTTGCAATGACGTCTCTTTAAAAAGCAAAGTTCTCTCTGATGGATTTGTTAAAATATTTGCATACACACATAATTTATTAGTTCGAATGATGTTTCTAGACTGATTTTTTATAGCACATATATATTTCTATATTTTTTCTGAAAGAATAACCTGAAAAACTTCTCGACATATTCCTTTGATTTACATAAATTAAATTGCTTTCATTGAGATACCAATACGTCAGGTATCTTAGACACAATCACTTAAACATTATAAACTTCGCTGTGTAACTTAGACCAGCACACTTTAACATGTAAACGCCCAGTTTAGACGGGTAGAAATTAGCACGTAAATCGTTCTAGTTTTCCAGCACAAACTGGAAACTTCTGATTGAATTTTATTAAAAACGCTGGCCTTAGTCACGTGAATCACATCATAGTCATCAGCAGCAGTGAAGCCAGGAACGAGAAAGAATGTGGACGACAAAAAATAAGAAGCAATATATCTTTAAAATTATTTCTACACCCCTCCTTAAAAATAAAGAAATAAAAAGAGATAAAAAGATACCCGACAACCAAGTCAGTACCAGTGAAAATCAAGATCACTTTCGCTTGGATCTACCAGAGATTACAGGGGTGTATGTGACATCGTCGGTATCTACATTAATTCTATCCTTTAGAGCATCACTTCGTCAGAAAGAGAGACATGACAAGAATCTGTAATGAGATGTTCGAAAGTGCACAAAAGACTCAATCACTTTTCTTGATCATAGCTGATCTAATTAAATTATCAGAACAAGCAGTTAGATTTATCACTCTTCCTAGACTTCAATAAAATCGGGGATTAACCGGATTTGGATTTTATTAAAACTACATCAGCTATCTATTCATTTATCCAAATCACCGCGATACAAATTATGTCAATTCTTTTAATCTAGGTACCGCCAAAAATGGCCGAAAAATCAAGTTGTTGTTGTTGTTTTTTAAAACGAAATTACATTTATTAAAATCCATTATTTCTGAGTAACTTTTTCTTTCCAGAAAGATACCACCCTGAATTTTATCATATATGAAGCAGAAAAATGTAACACTTCTTCTACTAGTTTTAATTAAATTTGAAATGTTAAATTTTCCCCAAAAGTTAACAATTGGCGTTTTTTGTTTTGCACAAAAAACGTATATAAATACTTAAAAAAGGTTTATGAAAGAATTTTTTTTTTTTTATTTTTTTTTTATTTTTTATTAAGATTTAGGGTGATTTTCTACGAGATTATGCAAAAATATTATAATATAAGGTCTTGGATTTAAAATAATTCCACTTATTCATATAGGCAACCAGTTGCTTCGAGTCGATTAGATTACTCTGTTTACAAACTTTACATTTGTTCGTGATAAAAAGCAAAGTACGGAAGACCAAAAGGCCCCCCAAAAAACTTATTTTTCAGTGACGAAAATTTCAAAGTATTATTAATACTGAGGCTGGCCAGTACCAGATGGGTGACCATTTGTATGAGTTTGGTTTTTAATGTGCATGTGTGTGGGGGCAGGCTGTCCAAAATGGGGAGAGGGCCAATTTAAAGCAAAATGAAAAAAAATATTTCTGCGCGTTTGGTCCACCGTAGTCGAAAGACGGCAAACGTTTCCAAACTGGATCGAAAAATTATGATATTTTTAACACCAAGGGCACAATATTTATCGAATTTTCTGTTTGTATCTATTCTTCAAAGAATGCCCTGTTTAATAATCGTAATGAATTATTCGGCTCGCTAGAAAGAAATTGTTAATTTTTTTATCAAATATTTTAAAATGGCTTTTTTCGTATAAATATTTAAAAAAAAATTGTTTTGCTTAACTTAGATTAATTATTTTACTTAACATATTCACCGACTTTCAAACTTCAAAACTCAAAAGCGGGTTAATTAAACACAATCGACGTTCTTATATTCAGACACTAAAATAAGGTATGCAAACAAGTTTTTTTTAATCGATAATCCCGTCCCTTACAACAACACAATATGTTTGTTCAGTTTCAGATGATTATTTTAAGCATATTTGGAACCCCCTAAGAATAAGAAGGGATTGTAAGCAAAAAACATATATATAAATATTGTGTATGAAAACTCAGTACACTGTTATAAAGTTCATTCCACTCTTAATAATCGCTGACAAGTTCCTATTGATTGGATAATTACCTGATTTTTAGTAGATTTTTAAAAAGACGGTCCGTCAAAAAGTACTTGCCTGCCCCCCTCCAGTTTTGTAGGTGCCTATTTTAATCCCAACAGAAAACTTGCATACATCATGTGTTTAAACTGAAGCAAACAGTATGCCATTGCAAACTTCTAACGAATCCTTCCCTGCTATGAACACTACTTACAAAAAACAGCATATAATAAATAAAAACAATTCAGAACATTTTTCCGAATGAACGGACCAATGTAATTGAAGTAATGTCCACCAATCTTGAATCGTCAGAACAACGATAAGTTTTAGGTTTTTCATCAATAAACCCTTACTAGTTAGACAAAATGTTAGCAGCTGAAAATAACCCAACTTTTTTACGTGATGTTTTGAAGGATTAATGCCATAATTTTTCTTAAACTTATCCGACTTATAATCTTGCTCTATCAAGACTTATCCAACTACAAAAAAGCGCGTGTTGTAAGAATATATATGTTAAGAAATTTCAAACATTAAGAAAGGTTAGAAAAAGACAATACACTCGAGCTAACGTTCATGTTAGGCACAACTCCACGTATATGTTTATGTCATTAAAACATGTGAATATCAATATGCGCATTTCTTTTTTAGTTTCGAAAACGTCCTGACCAAACAACTGGCTCGTAAACCCAATACCAGTTTGCAAGAAAGGTTTACTCAAGTTAACCCGATGCGTGAGTAAGTTAGTAATCTGGGGGGTACTCAAAGGACATGGGCTTGTACTTTTTACACACAGAAAAAAACCTAAGATTACCGTTTGGATTGCTTGTTTAGAATTAGGTTACACAATATTCTTAAAGATCCCACTTGGAAAGCGTTGAACTTCTCCACAAATGTGTGCAGCTATAATGACAATCCATGACAATTAAATGATTAACAGAACAGCCATAGACAAGATACTAGAATGAGTGACTTCTATCAAACAAATTGTAGATCACAAAACTCGTTCTCTAGATCGTACCACATCTTCTTTAAACTTCATATAGAATAATTTAAATACCAATAAAAGAAATATCCTTACAGCAGGACTCATCTAAATTAGTCTTTTTTCTGAGTAAAGATTGACTTTGAGTAAGTCTAATTAAATAAGATCCGACCTTTAGACTAAACTAATATTTTTTAATTACATTTTCACCCCATACAAGGCACATTGCCACTTTTGTGTAGGGGGCTACTGACAGGGGCAACAACTACTGGGGTACTATGTAGGGATTCGGGCAGCAAGATGTTGGTTAACGTTGCACTTGAACTTCTGCACGTCAGTATAGTTGAGGAAGCAGCAACCTGGAATGGAATTCCACAGTCTAGCGATTTTATTTAAAATATTAATTCAAAAACTAAAGTCAATATTCTTATCAACCTATTTAAATGGGAATGTATTTCTATATATATTGAAATATACCATTCATCTTCACACCTAGGGTATACATAAGCATGCCATTGGTCAAACTAAGGCAACGCAATCCAAAGGTAAGCCAAAACAGGACCTCCTACTCAAAATTTCACCTCCCTTTTTATTTTATTTAAAGAGATCTCTCACGCAACAAAGTCTGTAGGATTATATTCCGTTTTGATATATCTGAACTTACTTTTTATTCCGTTACGTAAATCAACAATTATTTTTGTAATATTCTTTAAATGATTCTGGTAAAATGCTACTTCGAGTTACTAGTACCGTAGAGAAGCAATTACAATAGGGCTTGCGCATCGACGGCTATAATACTTACCCTACACATTTTGGAAGAGAACATATTCACCAGTATAGAAATGTGTTTGACAGATATATAAACAGTTAATAATTACAATGTGTGTAAGATCCGCTAAACATATAGCGGTAAGCCTGCTTTGAAGCGTCACAAAATACTACCGAGACCGCAACAGAATCTGTATCAACAGAGTATCTGTTTAATTCCAGCTTTAGAATACCAATTAGGTCTTGATAAAGACTCTTCCAAAATACCTAAATACCATGCGTAATATTCTGGCCCGAGGAAATCCCAATTTTCAGACTTGCTCAGAATTATGCGACTTTTTATACTTACAGTGAATACTAATTCTACCGCATCAACGACTGGAGATTTTCCGGACAAAATTAGTCTCTTAGTTGAGACATACCTTCTAAATATTCAAGAATTTAATTTCATCTTGTCAGATGAAGGGTCGTAAAACTAAACTAAAATATGTTCATACGTATTTCCATGGGATAAAGAATTGTCAAGTTTCATTCGCAGCGCAACCAGTTCGCTATTAATACAGTAACTTTTCAAAGGAAATCCTTCTCTCATAACTGCCACAGTTTAAGATGGGCGGGAAACTGGTGAGTCTTCATGAGGTTGTTAACGTAAAAACAAATCTTTACAAGAACCCGGTGGATATTTCTCAACGTTCTACATAACAATGTAATTTAAAATAAATGGAGTCGACACAAATTCGCATACGAGAATTATGTACCTAAAATATACTAGACTATTTTCGATTAAAAAAAAAATGAAAACAAGACAAGTGACGTTTTTATTGAAATCATTTTTATCTTAACTACCAGGAAAAAGAAAACGTTACGATATCTTCCAAAATAACTAACCGATTAGTCTTGTATTTGAGTACTAGTTTTAGCATAACCGAGTAACAATTTAATCCAGCATAGGTGATGTCATTAAGAGAAGGGCCCCTGCATGTTTACAAAGAACAATTGAAAACAAGACGTATCTTTGTTTTACACTCTATATATTGTTTACATACTGGGCAATGCGGGATCCAATTTTACTTATTAAAAATAAAATGATGGGCATGTATTCTCTCGATTCTACATTTCGTTTCTTGTTCCATGAACATCTGCCATATTTAGGGTACGACTCCCTTTCATATACTTTACGAGTAACACCATCTAACACTGGCAGTGCTACCTAATAATTAAAGGGGGCCATACAGGCTACCTTCGTCTCAGGTAAGACTTATATGATAACAGCTGTAGACAAAATTAATGGAAGAGCGGATGCCTTGGCTTTTCTTCTGATCGTAGTCACTGAACTCCTGTTGTACGATAATTATTGTCTCTAAACTATACAACCTGCCACCGGTTCTATCAATAGACGGAAAATTCGTAGCCGTTGCACTGTTTGCATATTCTGCTTTCGAGTCTAACATGAGTTATATCGCATACAAATATTTGTCGACAAGCTGAGCATAATTCAAAACCAATACTTCTGTTTGAGGAAATCTAAACTCAAATACTCTTCCGAACAAATCCTTACCCTTGGACGACTCTCAAACGTGTCCATCTTATAATCGTCTTAAATTTATAGGTCTTCGGAATTTAATGGAATCAACCCCCTGGCTCATAAGCGGGCTACATGCCGTTGTTCAACTCAAGATAATCAGTAGGATTCCATGAACAAAGCTTCTTTCTTAGAACTGCACGCCTGTGGAACTCTGTTCCGTCTGCCTGCTTCCCTCCGGACTACAACTTGGATGTATTCAAGTCTAATGTAAACAAATTCCTAATGAACCGCCTCCTTAAGTAAACACTCCATAAAATCTCAACACTAACGTAATGTACTTGCAATAACCCTTATCCCTGAGTGGCTTCCGGGCCTTGATAAGTGGTGATCACTGTGTAAAAAAAAAAAAAGTAGCTAGCTTAACTTTATGTTTTTTAAGACCTCGGATTTCAGAACTCTATTAATACGAAAAGTAAGATCTCAATTTTCATCAATCAAGAAAGACATTGGGGGGGGGGATTCGCGTTAATGTCGATTACTTGCAATTTTTTTACCTCTTTCCTTCAACAAAGATTTAATTTAGAATTTACTATCGCTTAAGTGATCAATTAAATCGGAAATTTTATCCAACAAGCTTAGAGAGTAATAAGATCCCTCACTACCGGTATCTCGCAAACAATAGAATGCCACTTGGATGTCACAGTCTATATTCACAAAAACTGTAACGACGTTGAATAGACACACTATTATAAACATAGAAGAAAATCGAGTGAATTATACAATTACCGCCCAAAAATATTTAGCGATAATATTTAAAGCTACCTAATTGTTTTCAAATACTATCAAATGTCTAATAAACTGAAAGGCGAAACTGTGATTATTTTAATACGACTAGCTAAAAACCTCGAAGTCAAAATTAGCTAGGCAATTCTGAAGTTTCCTACCTTATTTGTCTCCATATCCTTATCATTGAACTTAGAGAACCAAGTATTAGGAACCAAGTACATATCCTTAGTTTTCAAAATTGTGCGGTATTCAATGGAATCTTCACCCTTAAAAGGTCCAGAATTAGACATTTTTCTAACACTTGTATCCGAAACAATGTACACTCTATATTAAAGGAGTCGATGGTAGTTTCATAAATCTCTTCATCGAATAAACATTCACAATCAATTCTTCTATAAAAATTACCTATTGTTAATAATGGTCAATTTGATTTTCATATCATTCTAAACTAGATGCCACCAATTGGCTCTCAGCGAGTAAAAGTCAAACATATTCAATAGTTTGCCTCTAGCTAGCTTTTCTTGCTGCACCAAGGAAACAGTAGTAACAGGCAACCATTTTTACGCAGCTTAGTTTTCTCACTAAGAACACCCCACCAAGACTTACCTCAGTAAATGGCACAGATAATAATTCGGTAGGGACGAAGACAAAAGCGACAAAGATCACAAGCAGAGACAGGGAGTAATTGAGCAAATTCTAAGAGTTATAGATTTTCTAAAGAGAACGTTTTCTTGGCGCTCTAATAAATAAAAACGCCAAACTTTACGAAAGCTGAAAATATGTCAGCCAAAACATGTAAAGGTTAGAAAAAAAAAGACAGCGTGGAACAAACCGAATGTGATTATACCACCATAAAACAATTTATCAAGGGGGGAACAGAATTTCTATTGTAAAATAAAAGGAAAAATATCAATATTAGTATAAATATAATTTCCTGTTAGGTTACCAAAAATCTTAGAGTGTTTAAACTATTATCACAACTTTCAATAAAAGTAACTATAACGTAAATACATTCTTCCAATACAAATATAGCGAAAAGCAATAGAAATAAGAAGCGAATAGGCTTGAAGGACAGACAAAAAAACAATTTTTTTTAAACAAAAATGTAACCCCCCCCCAAAAAAAAATAACGAGTTGTGTTCTGTTAAAATGTTGCTCCCAGCGACATTATTTTTTCTTATGGTAACAATTAAAAATTATATTAAACAGAAAAAGGGATCTTGAGAAGGCCCTTTTTATATACGGTTGTGATATGAGATCCAAGGAACGTAGGATTTTATTAATAAGTGAGAAAAACGGTTGCAAATGTTATGTGATGTCGCTCCTTTTTTGCAACTCAACATCAACCTCCTCTCTAGAAGATTCGTTGAAATATATGCAGACAAAATGAATCAATATCTTAAATAATGTTCCTCTGTTATTATTTTATCGCAAGGAATTTATTTCTTCATTTGTGTGAAGGAATGCCTTGAAAAATACACAAAGATCTTCATCTAATAACGTTTCCTGAAGAGGCAAGAAGTTCGGTAAATAAATAAAAAATAAATCGTCGTTCCTCCTTCAGGTCAGGTCACCATAGAAATATTTTCCTTTGGACTTCGAAAAACTGCAACCTCTTTAGACTAAATGAATATAACTCGCTAACTGAATTCAAGTGTCCAGTCCGAACAGCTACTTAAGCTTCAATCTTTTTCAAAAAAACCCGGGAATGCGCAAATCAATCAACCGTCAGATAGTTGTCAACTAAACAAACACACCAGTAGTCGTGAGGCAAACAACAAAACCCGGAAATGAGTTAAACGGAAGAAGAAATATATTTTAAACATCTTTTGTCAATAGATTTTATGTTCCTCCATAACTATTTAACATAAACCCCGATAATATAAGCCTGAAATTAACACAAAAGTATAATCATACAACAAAAAACTGTTCATAGCGAGTAAACTTTTTGTTTTAAAATATGATTTACTCAAAAATACGCATCTGAGCAATGTGATATACAAACAGGTCATTTTACCTTGCGAACAGTTCTATATCTTCCTGTAAATTAAAACTTAGAAAAATATGAGCATGGCAAAAATACATTTTATTCACCAAGTCGTTGAATATTTCTTACATTACTTCCTATAGCTACATCGGTAAGGGACGCGGCTGAAATTTTAGATGAATGTTGTTCGTTTCTTTTAAAACTTTTGAAGTCCCTATTATAAGGCACAATAGATAAATCAACAGAGTTTGTGTCTGTAATAATTTTACGATATCTGCATGAATTAATAATACTTTTAATGCATTTTATGACTTGGTATATACGAGCGCCTTCTGTTTGTTATTGACTTACATTACGTAGCATATGAGAAAACTAATATATATATATATATATATATATATATATATATATATATATATATTGTTATTTCGGAAGTTAATTTGTGAGTCACATACAAAAACTAGATACATGTGGTGAAAAGAAAGTCGTCTTAATAAAAAAAAAGATTGTAATGTATTTCATAGTCGTCCGTTTGCGAGAGAAATCATGGTTTCACAGAGATGCACACGATAAAGGTAAAAATATATATTCCAAAACCGCTTGGAGAAATTATTCTCAATTTCGACAACCTAAACAAGTTGGCCGTTCGATACGTAAAAGACAATACTGACAGAATATAAAACCTGATGAAATAAATTATTAACTGTTTTTAATCCATTGAATAGATTTTTCAGATTCAAAATGAAACTAAAATTAGAGACTTACAATTACTGCTGAAAGACTTCACACCGATTTTAATCATCTAAAATAGAATACCCAATAAAGATACATATATTTAATACAGCCGTTTATATGTTAAAATGGCACGTGGTCAGTTTATTTATACGATAAGTAATATATATATGAAATGGAAAATAAATTAAACCACTGTATGAACAGTGGTAAACGAAACAAAACGAAACACTACATGAAACCGTGGTAGAAGTAAAAGTAAACCAAACGCGGATTTATATTAAAAAATGCGAATGAAAAATATCTATCATTGATGTACATTAATCATGAATAGTAGTGAAATAAATAGTGAACTAAATTCTAAAGAGTGAAGAGTACCTACAGCATGCCTGTCATCATCTGATTTCTTAATCAAGATTAAAATATTTAGCCGCGATGAATGCGTTGGATAAGACAGAGCACTATTAAAACAAATGTAGAAAACTGAAAATAAATGCCTGGTTAGCCTTCAATTTTCAAGAGTACTGCCATCGAAACTAAAGCATTAAAGAAAGAAAACCAAGAACAAAAGCAAAATAATATGAATAACAATTTAAGCACACTTAAAGATGTAATCAATATATATTTTAAAATACTAACAAGATTGTATCACAGTTATTGGACATAAAATAATAAAAAAGTATATTTTGATATACTTTGTTAATAGCGATTTTTAATTGTATGAAAGAATTTCGTTCTTGAAAATTATGTTACTTATATTTAAACAGGGGTCTTTGTACTTGCGCAGTTATAATGGCTCACAGTATAATGTTTATACAAAAGTAAATTATCATAGTTCTATTTTTCCATTTACAACCCAAATCATTTTTCAACGGCCCCTGTCATATAAACAAACATTTATATTTATATGCCGTTTGTGCATGTATGGCAATAAAACCGTGAAAGTGCACTTGTGCTGTTAGGCTGTATAAGGCGTCAAAATTGCCTCTTCTTAAGTTCTATTCATCGTTTTTTTTCGAAACATCGGAAAAGTAGGCCGAGCAAAGTAGATATACACCAGGATCAAAGAAACACACATAGCAAAATGTATCTTTATATGATATAAGGTAGATGAAATAGAAAGAAAGATTGATAGACGTATCTTACAATTAATTATTCTGTGTAACACTATACACAATTTATTTAGTTTAAATTATTATCTGCTTGACATGAATTGACATTGTTACGCTAAAAATACTCTCAGTGAAAACAGCGATCTTATGAATTAAGTGTCCAAGAGAGCTTCCACTGATTTGTTGAAATCCTGACTTTAATATTATATTTTAAAAGTCTTCTTAAGCTCTGATTCACGGATGTATGTATCCGATGTTTAGATCGGATAAAACATTTTAACATGTATAAATCCATTACCGACGACATGTGAACTACATTTGACATTAAGGGAAACAATGAAAAAGCAATATAAAATATAAATAAAATAACGGCTACATATCCTTAATAAAATGTTAGTTTTGCTGTGGCCATAAAAAGCTTAGGAAAATGGATTTCTGTTTCCAAGAGTAAATGCATATCCATATTGGAACAATTCTTTACAATGTTTCCTTTCGTTCTTGAATTGCTTGCATTACACTTGGTTTACTTTCGCCTTTCTTTTGTACTTTTTTGTGTTTGCGTTTTCTAAGCATTATTTCGAATAAACCACCTGTATTCTGACTTTCTCTGATGGTTTTTCTTGTCAATTTAACTAAATCAGAGGAAGGGGGATATTTCAAATTGACATCCTTAAAAAGCACTGTCATGTTTAATTCGTCTTGTTTATCAAGTAGTGTGAAGTGTATAAATATATGTTTATCATAAATAACACAGGAGCCCCTAAAGTGGTATGGGAGAAACGTGTTCGTTGCATCGATTTAAGATATGCATGTCTCTATCTAGTGTCCGAAACCAGTGGTATTCATAGGACTGTTTCATTCTCAAATAGGTGTGATTTTTCCTCTCACAACTATTACATTGAAAAACTATTCGCGAATACACAATGCAATGATCATGAGAAAGTTGCTACATATATGTCAGCAACGTATTAATGTACCACTAACATAATGTGTAATTTAGTTAATGATTGCAGTGTCTTGTACTCATGTCTTGCAGTTTTATACTTAGAAAACTAAGTTGATTTTTCTGCTCTTCATATGATAATTTACGCATGTATTCTTGTAAAAATTTGGTAAATTTAACTGATTTAAAAAAGGCAATTCATGTAACAAATTATGAACACGTGTTAAAGAAAAAACGCATTTTCTCTTTCATATTATTCAGTTTCCAATACATCATGTATACAATATTTCTAGATTGTCTAAATCTGAAAACTCCAAATATGTTTTTCTGCAGTAAAAATGTGAAATGTCAATAGTGAAGGCAACCATATGTATCGTTACATGTTTTAAGTAATATTAAATTCATCACTACACCAACTATGTTTATTTTGTTAATTATATTCTCCATTAGTGCTATTTGTGTTATTTCGACTATTGTTAAAAATGTCAAGCTTATTTAACAGATTTATAAATTATGTAGCATTCGATTTTCCTCAGGTAAAGATTAGAGAGACCATGAATCTCTGCGTCGACCCCTTGAAATTTGTGTGGTATTTCGACTGTCAACGTAAATATAACTGCAATTAGTTGTTTTGATGGTCCCGTTCGCCAGAAAAGAACCAAAGTAGCAAGTTATACGCCGTTGATTTCGGAATCCAGCGCGCACGGAAAAGTAACACTTTCTGCTCTATGAAATGCTTACTTTCAACAATTAATTAAGTAACAAATACATGCGTAAAACTACATGTCTGCAACATAAATCGCTGTTCAAGTATATCCTACAGCAGAATAGTATACTGACCTACCGACATAATAAAAATATTTCTCCAACCTCTATTTTCTAAAGTTTTTAATAATCGTAAGTAAAAATAAAATATTCACGTAGAAACACAGACGCCTAAACACATAACCACGCATACACAACGACTTCATTTAATTACATAAATTAATATACGAAAGTATAATTTGGTCTATACATTTTTAGGATTTGCTTCGACAGTGCTCAGTATATAGGTAGAGCTAAGTAGTAAGTTATTATATATATATGACAATGAAGCTACACAGAATATTCCGCGGTTCATTCAAGTTTGATTTCGTCATAAGTCTGGCGACTTCTAACGTGAATGAAACGCGGAATAGTCTGTGTACCATATTTGCCATATATATTTTAATAACCGATATATATATATATATATATATATATATATATATATATATATATGTATATTAGTGTGCGTGCATACACCAACACATGACAGATCTCATATTTAATAATTGAATAAGTTCCCATTTAATATGTGCTGGCCTTTTAATTGTAATGTTGGATTTGTTTGTATGATAATCTTATATTCGTAAAATACATGCACACATCAATTCAGGAATAGCTGCGCTCGGGTCACGTTCTGATATCAACTGCTATTAGATTACCTTCATTAATACGGTTCATTCGCTACATTATCAGCAGGTCGGTATTTTTATTAGTCATAGATAACAAAAAAACTAGCCAGGATTCAGACCGTTTAACGCCGAATCATCACCAATGCCTTGCTGTTCATTCTTCCCATGTTGACTGTAAACAGATAACACGGGCTTGATAATATCATAATCGAAACAGCCGACCAATACACACAGGAGATTATAAGTCTGCTCTGTCTATTCTCATTTTGCTTGTAAACAACACAATAAAATTGACTTAGTAATTTGTGACTTATGTACAACTGGCTTGGGGGAAAATTAGATTATTTTCTAACACATAATCACATTCATTCAGACTCTTTAAATTGACATCAATGAAGTTAGATTGTATTGTGCTAAATTTTTGTAAGTCATGTTTATTCTAAATGAGTATATTTTTCAACTTAAAGCTATTATCTTTGTTTCTCATAGACACCTCTCTTAAAGGATGGTCATGATAGTAAGTTTCGTTTATTTGTGCAAATAAATACACACATATTGGATCCACAAAATTCTTTAAGGATATAAAAAAAGGAAAACATGCAAGCTTTTATTAGGCGATATAAGACACTTTAATATTTTCAAGGCAAGCCTACATGTTCGGCATTGCCAGGGTATTTTGAGGTTTGTGTTGGGCAAAAAAAAAAAAGTGGATATAGGCAGGCAGATGCGAATTCGTACCACAGAGGACGAAAACAACGTGAAAAAATGGCGTCGTGTAGTTGCGTTAATCGCCAAGCCGGAAGTTGAGAATGTTTAAATTGAGGCTAGCCAATCAAAAAATATTAGATGTCTTTCGAAAATATCAGCGAAATATACGTCTCTCCTTGTAAAAAAATTCATCAGTTGCGTGTTAAGCAATTAATGTTGTTAGCCAACTTTTCGATATTTGTTGTCCGAGGGTAGGAGCTTTAAAATGAAACCATTCTCGTGAAAATCCGTTTCTTTTGTCGAAAGTTAAAAGCAGACATACAAACATATATACATTTAAACAGAAAGGTGAGGTTTATACTATAGACTAGCCTGCGTCCTCGGCCTTGCTCGGGTGTTTGGAGGTGCCTCTTTAGAAAAAGAAAAGGGTTAGTAGGCAGGCAGGTAGGTTCGCAGCCGTGGGGTTAAGGCGGAAAGGAAAGTGGAGGTTTGTTTAAGGCGTTGATTGATCAAAAACAAAGAAGAAAAATTAAAATTGCAAACGCAAAACACAAGTTATTGTAATCAGGCAGGCTCGAACCGGTACCGCGATGCAGGAAAACAAAGTGGAAAAATAACGCTTTAGTTGTTTCGCCCATCGCAAACCAGTAAGTGACGTCGGTTTAAATTAAGGTTAAACTATCAAAAAGAGGTGATGGCATTCGAAAATATTGGTGAAAAAAGCGGCCCGTCCTGTAGAAAAGTGAAGCGATGGAGGGTGTTAGCCAATTATTCGAAGAGTTGAGCATAAAAATAGTTCTGATCTCGTGAAAATCCGTCGCCTCTGTCGAGAGGTTTTGCGCGAGATGCATACATACAAACATACATACATACATATATATATATTAAAAGAGACAGGCGAGATTTATATTAGAGGTGGGTACTCAGCGTTGCCTGGGTGTTTAGGTGTGTTTGCTCGATCGGGGTGTTAATCAAAACATAAGAATAAGCGAGGTAAATATTTTTAAATATTAAATAATCGAAAAAAAAACAAAAAAAAAAACTAACATAAGGCAAACGAACGATGTTAAGTATTGCAATCGGAAAAACAAAAAAAAAGAAAACGCGTAAAAGAAAACAGAAAAACGAAATTTAAAACCTTTTTTAAAAAATCTGAAAAATAAAAACAAAAAAATACTAAAAAAAGGTGAAAAATGGATTAAAACACCCCGGAGAGTACCCTGCGTTGCCTGGGTGTTTTTGGGTGTGTGGTCGGTCGGCGGTGGGGGTTGTTAATGAAAACCTAAGAATAAGCGAAGTAAAAAAAAAAAAAACCAAAAAAACGAACGTTAAAAAATCTGAAAAACACGTGAAAATTGTTTAAATAACCCTGCTTCCATATTAAAATTAAGAAAATCGAAATAAAAGGACACTTCACACCACGATTCGAACCCAAAACATTTAGATAATGAGGCCGCGCTCTAAGCAACTGAACTAAGACGATGTCACCAATATGGTGTCGTTTTTTTCAAATATTAAAAGTAAATCATGTTACGACGTCGTATGACGCATGCGTGGAAGCGAACAAGTCATGAGAGGACGGTTTTTGCTGCCCATCTGGTGAAAACTGCTGATTTCAGGGTGAAGGAATTAACGTTTTGGCCAATTTTTGTCGAGCGAAGGTTGGAAGTTTAAAATGATACCGATCTGGCGAAAATCCGTGACCCGTGTGACAAGCTTTTTCGCGACACACAAACACATATACATACATACACACAAACACACATGCATACAGACACACATTTTCGCTTTTGTATATATATATATATATATATATATATATATATATATATATAGAGAGAGAGAGAGAGAGAGAGAGATTATGTTGCCATAGTGACAAGATTTTCAAGATGAAATTAAATCCCCTGTTCTTCTTCACACCGATATTATCGAGTAGAATGTGTAATTGTCCGTTATATTTAGATGTTAGTGTTCTGTAAAGTATTACGAGCAAATTGCTAAAAGATATTCACAGAATCCGTTGTTAAAAAACACGTTCATAAATTAAGACATTGGTTAAAATTGGGTTACGGAGTGTATCGCTTGAAAGTGCCTGCATTATTCTAGTTTTTTTTTTTTTTTTTTTTTTGTTTCTTTAATCCGTCCAAAGCTTTATAAACACCTCTCTGGAAACATGATGTTGCACTAATTTGGAAAATATTATTTTTGATGTAAGATATACATAAACCTTTTCCTAATAATACAGCCACATATTTTATCAGAAGTCTACAGCTAATTCTTCAGAAAATATTTCAATTTAACATTCGGATATTTCTGATTTGTGAGTCATAGTAATGCGATACTTCTAAAACCAAAGTTTTAATTATACCAACTCTTGTACTCCAAATAAATGAATTCACGCTGTTTAATTTTTAAAAAAATGCTAATTGGTTCTTAATTCAACAAGAGTACGAATTGATACTAAAAAAATTATCTTTATTTATTTTTTGCATCAGATTTAAAGTGTTGCATGTTCGTCTATCGCGTATACTAGGGCACATCCACGCACAATCCTTTACAAATAAATACTCTTTCGACAATGACGTAGCCCGTTAATTGTGTTTCTCTTTTTTCTGCCCCTTATTTTTTATTGTACCTAATTATCTCCTTCATTTGATTTATTTTATTTAGTCAATGTAAAATGAAATTAAAATATTTATGGATTGTTTACTATGCAAATGATGTTGAACACAGACATAAAGTATTATTTTATAGAAAAGCCTTGAATAATCACGGATTACAAAGAAAGATGTTGACATGAAAAATAATATGGTTAAGATAAAACGTAGAAAAGTGGAAAAGAAACTAGTTGTTACAACAGGAGGGGAAAAAGAAAAGTTTTCTAGTAAAAAAAATAATACATTCATTCCTGAATATATTGCAACACTACGTTTTTTTAATCAGTTGAACGTTATATAATAGATATTTTGCTGCGATATTTTAAGTTATATATTTGTTATATTACAATAGAAAAATTGGACCATAAAAGGAAATATGTGTAAGATTAAACATGAAAAAAGAAAAGCACGAATATTCTTATAAAAAATATAATAAATTAAACTTTAAATATAGCAGTATTAAGATATTAAATTGAATTTTAATAAAATCGTAATCCTACAATATTTTAAGTTATAAATATGTTACATTTTTTTACTAGAATATCCGTTTTCTTTTCCATGTTAAAGCTTAACAAAATTAAGTTTTCATGCTCGAATGTTTCTATTGTATGACACTTGCCCATTTTAAATTACCGCCTAATTTACTTGCCACAACATACACATATATATAAAATATACGGTTTTTGTCTGTATTATTCTCTGTATTGTACTGATTACTTCTTTTTGGCAATAGCGATGAGTTAGTTAGAACACTAGCGTTGAGGCGACGGCGTTGCTATAGAAACTAGAAATAAAAACGTTGCCCACTTCCTTGCAAATTTTTAGGATTTTGAACAGCAGTAAATTTATTATACTTTTGTTTTGCTTCACGAAACATTATTTCTTCCAAACATTGCTGAGGCGGTGATATATAAACTGTAATAATTCTGTGAAATTTGATCAAAAAAGTGAGTGTACGATTAAGCTTTAAAACCGTCACTAAACCATATATTCCAACATCACTGTGTTGTGAATAGTATTTACTTGAATACATGCGCGGTTTCTTTCGATTTTAAAAACTAGTAATTTTACATTTTTAAGTATAATCTCCTCCATATTACTTTTCATGTGATAAATTTTCTATAATAATAATAATAATAATAATAATAATATATACATATATATATATATATATATATATATATATATATATATATATATATATATATATATATATAATAGACTACCCAGTATCCGTTGGGTCAGTATGTTATATTCGCAATGGAATTAATGTATGAGCGTGAAACTTGCGACGTAAAGTGAATAGCTTTTGTGATATAACGGAAAAATTTCGATGAAAGTATATTAAAATGAAAATAAGCACATATATAGATTTCTATGAGCAACTGAATTGTTACTGGTGTGCCATACATATAGGTAAATATTCACTGAACAGATACCATCATATTTAAAGTTAAATTCAAATTTTTATACATCTTTTTTAAATGAAATTGCTAGTTGAAAGTACAGAATAGTAAAATGTAAAAACATTTAAAGACTGGCTTTTTAAATGGAAAATGAAAAGAATATTTAACTTTTTTTCATGCATCTTTAACCAATATTCATGATCCATTGGATCGAATATTTAATGTATATGTTAATAATAAGGTCAATAAGACTAATTAAGACAATGCTGAAATGAACGATGTAAAAAAAAAGTAGAAAGTATTAACTATCGTTTTTTTAGAAAGTGTAAATATGAAAAAAAGGAAACAATTGGGACGATCCTGTCGATTTTATTTACGCTGTTATTGGTTTATGTTTACGTACTCATGCGCAACATGAAGAACATTTGAGTGTTATAATATATATATATATATATATATATATATATATATATATATATATATAAGTGAAATTGTCTTCCATTTTGGCTGTCTGTGTACACAAGAACTCTGTAAATTTTCAGTCTACAGACTCGAAATTGAATATCGAATGTATTGAGTTCATGAAAGATCTTTTTAATTGGTTTTCAGTGTGAAATTTTGTTGTTAAGGCTTCATAGTTGAAATATTTCAATTTTGAAAACCATACGAAATTTCTCCGCCGATTATGAGTATAAACAATTGAAATTTTAGATATAGGTTCCTATGAGATGGATCAAACTAAATGACTTGATTTGAGCCCAAAACAATAAATGTTAAGGGCTCATAATAGGGGTCAAATTTTTTAAAAGTTGACCTGTCTTTCAAATTACTTAGGCAATTTTTTCTACATATTTGAAATTTTACATAAAGGGTATTCAGAGATAGGGCAATCTTTTAATCGGTTGCGGTCGAAAATTGGAGTTACTAATATACAAACGTATGTATGTATGTATGCAAATCTGCCTGAAACTTTCGACAGAAGTGACGTTTTTTTACAAGATCAGTATCGTTTGAAGTTGGAGCTTCAAACGACAAATATCGAAAAATTGTCGAAAAACATTAATATCTTCACCTTCAACTCGGAACTTTTCTACGGGGGACCCTTTTTTTCGCTAATATTTTCGAAAGTCATCATTGCCTTTCGATTGTCTAGCCTTAAGTAAAACCTACGCCACTTCCGGTTTGGCGGTGTTTAAACAGCCAAGACATCACGTTTTTCCCACATTCTTTTCCTCTTTGAGGTACGGGATCGAGCCTCCTTTCATACTACCACTTATGTTTTGCTCAATATACATCTCCAAACACCCGGGCAACGCTGGACACTCATGCTCGTATATATATATATATATATATATATATATATATATATATATATATATATATATATATATATATATATATATATATTCACACACAAAACATAAACATTTTTACTGCAATACAAACTGATATATATTTTACGAAACAATGGACACGAACGTAGCAGAAGCCAAATATACAACTAAGAAATCTATATTAATAAAAATAAAAATGATATTTTTATGGGGACACGTGGAAAAGACAAAAGTAATTAACATTCCGTTGTCTAATTCATTATACACTTACAAATTATATTTAAATTCGTTTATTTATTTACTTATTTTTTGTGTGAACATTTTATTTCTTAATTCTATTATCTGATTTTCGCGTTGCAAGTTTAACTAAATCCTTGGAAATAGTTTCGGTCATTGGAAGGTTTGTAACGCAGTGTGTTACATCAGCAGCATGGCACCCATTCATATGGCCAATACACGGCAAGAAGTGACTTCAGAGATAACGTAGAAAGTGTAAAAAGCTTAGTGTGATTTGGAAAAACCTGGCGGCGACGAGGACTAAGTAGAAAAAATCAGTGCAAGAGGAATTTGTAAACAAAATGCTAGACTTGTTATTCTTCTGAACCTTAAATATAACGAGTCGAAAGACTCCGCTCTGAGGGGCGAGCTGCCGACAAAGCAGCTGATTGTACCTATTTAATATGCCTCCCCACGGGACAGAGTTAGACACCAGGGTCGTTAGCTGATTGTAGCTAAGAACTGGTTAACTACTAAGTGAGCCGAGAGAAACGCATTGGTGGGAGGATAGTTTTCTTGCCTTAGTAAATATTGCCGTTAATATATATACTTGTTTTCAACTGAAAAAAATGAAAGTGTTTTTTTTTGTTTTTTTTTTACTTTTCATTTTTGACTTTCTGAGGCAAGGGCACCGTTGGACGTCTTGTATCTG